>NC_142228.1:1900000-1920000 GCF_049639895.1 Pseudopodoces humilis
TTTTGGGTTTGGAATGGTGGGATTGTGGGATTGTGGGATTGTGGGATTGTGGGATTGTGGGATTGTGGGATTGTGGGATTGTGGGATTGTGGGATTGTGGGATTGTGGGATTGTGGGATTGTGGGATTGTGGGATTGTGGGATTGTGGAATTGTTCAGGCTGGAAAGGAGCTTTGAGCCAATGAGTCCAACAAAACCAGTCCTGGTGTCCAGCACCAGCCGCTGGCCCCAGGTGCCGCCTCCGTGGGTTTTTGGGATGTTTCCAGGGATTTTCCGTGAGGAAATTCCTGCTGATGTCCGACCTGGGAGCCCCTGACACATCCCGAGGCTGTTCCATCTGCTCCTGTCCCTGTTCCCTGGGAGCAGAGCCCCAATTCCCCCGGCTGTCCCCTCCTGCCAGGGACTGGTGTGGAGCCAGAAGGTCCCTCCTGATCCCTCTTTTCTCCAGGATAAACATTCCCAGCTCCCTCAGTCGCTCCTGGGGCTCCAAACCCTTCCCAGCTCCATTCCCACTGCTCCAAACCCTTCCCAGCTCCATTCCCGATGTTCCAAACCCTTCCAGGATCCATTCCCGATGCTCCAAACCCTTCCCAGCTCCATTCCCACTGCTCCAAACCCTTCCAGGATCCATTCCTGATTCTCCAAACCCTTCCCAGCTCCATTCCCACTGCTCCAAACCCTTCCAGGATCCATTCCTGATTCTCCAAACCCTTCCCAGCTCCATTCCCGATGTTCCAAATCCTTCCCAGCTCCATTCCCACTGCCCCAAACCCTTCCCAGCTCCATTCCCGATGCTCCAAACCCTTCCCAGCTCCATTCCCACTGCTCCAAACCCTTCCCAGCTCCATTCCCGATGCTCCAAACCCTTCCCAGCTCCATTCCCACTGCCCCAAACCCTTCCCAGCTCCATTCCCGATGTTCCAAATCCTTCCCAGCTCCATTCCCACTGCTCCAAACCCTTCCCAGCTCCATTCCCACTGCTCCAAACCCTTCCCAGCTCCATTCCTGATTCTCCAAACCCTTCCCAGCTCCATTCCCACTGCTCCAAACCCTTCCCAGCTCCATTCCCGATGTTCCAAACCCTTCCCAGCTCCATTCCCGATGCTCCAAACCCTTCCCAGCTCTATTCCTGATTCTCCAAACCCTTCCCAGCTTCATTTCATCCCTCCCTGCAACTTGAGGCACAATAAATCCATTTTAAATCCATTTTAAATCCATTTTAAATCCATTTCAAATCCATTTCAAATCCATTTCAAATCCCAAATCCCAGCTCCCACTCGCACCCAGAGCCGAATCCTGCCTGGAATATTCAGATTCCGAGCATCTCTTTGAGATTTTATTCCTCCACCCACGGGCTCTGCCGGAGCAATCTGCTCCCTCCTCCCGTTAATTACGGCTCAAGACGCTGCTTTGGACCTGGGCTTGCATTTCCAGGCGAAAAATCCTGCCCAAATTTGATTATCGGAATAACGAGCTAAGGAGCAGGAGAAAATTAAAAATTAAGAGGGGGAAAATTCCAGAATCCAACAGTTTTTGTGGTGGGGGGAAAGAAAGTTTAATTCCCTCTGGATTTGGGATTTTGGGGGGTTTTATTTCCTTCAGTTTAGGGTCAGATCTGTGGGATTATTTCACAGGGTGGAGTAGAAAACCCCAAGAGATCCCGGACCAAAGCCTTCCTTGGGATCTGGGATCCCAAAATCCATCCAAACCCAGGTGCTGGTCCCAGAAATGAAACCAAAATGAGAAACAAACTGAAAATGAGGATTTTTATGGGGGTGATTTTCAGTTTTCCCGCGATGTCCGGGCGCTCCTCAGGGATCTGAAAACCCCCAAGGACGAGCTTGGATTTCCTCCAGGATTTATCCCGGAGCTCTGCCCTTCCAACCCTCTCCGTTCCCGTTGCATCCGTGGCCATCAGAGGACGCATTTTGGCGGAATCTCAGATTTATTTTCCCCCCTCTCCTCGTCTCCTTCAGGGCCAAGGGTCACAATTAGCAATTTAATGAGCTAATTAAGCGCCCAAAAGCGCAGCAAAGCCGCGGGCCCCGCGCTCGTCCCGGAGGTGAATCCTCGGCGGAGTTTTGGTCTCAAAATAACCCGAATTTCCCTTTCCTGGGAGCTGGGGGTGGAAGGGGAAGCTGGGAAGGGAGAGTTGGAATTGGGGAGGGTTGGAAAAACAGAGGAAGGGTGGGAAAAGCGGGAATGGCAGCAGGGCCATGAGGGCAAAATGAAAATGTCGACGGAAGGGGAAAGGGAGAGCGGAGAAAGGGACGGAGGGGGTGGGAGAGGAGCCCTGGGTGCCTCTCCTGGGACACCACGGAATCTCTTCCCGCTCCGGAGGCGCCGGCACGACGTTCCCGAGCACAGAGCCCCAAAAATCCTCCCTGCTGCTCCAGCCAAGCCCACAGGGAGATTCCCCCACATTCCCAGCCCCCGGCAAGGCTCCAGCAGAAGAGGGAAGAGGAAAAACAACCAAAAACAACCAAAAAAAGGGCAGAAATCCCCACCAAGCTGGAAAAATCGGCCACTGTTTCTTTGTTTTCCCGGCGTGTCCAGCCGGGAATCCGCGAGGATCCGGGCAGGCCCGGCACGGATCCCCTCCCAAAATTCCTCCCCCCAAAAAAAAATCTCCTTCTTGGGATCTTCTCCCTCTCCTCGCCACTCCTTTTCCAAGAGGGGACAGATTCGTGGGGCGAGGGAAGATTCCGGCGCTTTGGGACGCGGGAGGCTCAGGATTCCTGGGGATTCCTTGGGATTCCTGGGGATTCCTTGGGATTCCTCGGGAGAAGCGCTCAGCACTGCTCGGCCTCCACAAATCCCTCTTTTTCCTGGCTGGCCGCCTCCACCTCGGCGTACGAGGAGGGGTTGGAGCGGTTCCGGAATTTCATGGCGGGCCAGCGGTGCGGCCTCCGCTGGGGACGGAAACAGAGGAGTGAGGAAAATTCCATGAAAAATAACGTTAAAGGGACGATTCGCAGGTTTCCCGCGGTCTCCAGGATGGAGACAGAGAAAATTCCAGAGGAATTCTCTGGCTGGAGACAGAAAATTCCAGAATTCTCCAGCTGGAGAGAGAAAATTCCAGAAGAATTCTCCAGCTGGAGAAAGAAAATTCCAGAAGAATTCTCCAGCTGGAGAAAGAAAATTCCAGAAGAATTCTCTGGCTGGAGACAGAGAAAATACCAGAAGAATTATCTGGAATTATCAAATCCAGGGATTTGGGCTGGGTTGGGGAGACAGATCCAAGGATTTGGGCTGGGTTGGAGAACACAGATCCAAGGATTTGGGATGTGTTGGGAAGACAGATGCAGGGATTTGGGATGAGTTGGGAAGGATGTGGATCCAGGGATCTGGGATGGGTTGGGAATACAGATCCAAGGATTTGGGCTGGGTTGGAGGACACAGATCCAAGGATTTGGGCTGGGTTGGAGGACACAGATCCAGGGATTTGGGCTGTCCCAGCTGCAGGGAAGTGAGGATGGGGAGCACGGGAGGATCTGACTCACCTCGATGAGGAACAGGGCGGCGCTGGACGTGGGGTGGCCGCTGATGTAGATCCCAGCCAGGATGATCCCGGCCAGGAGCAGCACGGCCACCACAATTCCCACCACGGTGCCCGTGGCCAGCGGGGCGCCGCCGCTCCCGGAGGGAATGCTGCTCCCCGTGCCTGGAAAACGGGATCCGGCTGATCCAGCCGGGCTGAGACCTCGGCAACCCCACCCGGGGACCCTTCCCAGGGACATTCCCGGGGATTTGGGGAGAGGTTTGGTTAAAATTTGGAATGATGTGGATTTGAAAGGCTCCACCCTGCCGGCTGAACTTCCCTGGGAACTGGGATTCGCTCCTGCTCTGCCGACGACCTGGCAGCAGGGGAAGAGGGGCTGGAACCTTCCAGAACCTCTGGAATTAGGCAGCAGTTTGGGGCTGATGGAAAGGCTGAGGCTGAGCCAGGATTCCTGGGAAAATGGAGGGAAAATCCAGGCAAAGGACAATTTATAGTTGGATTTTACCTCGTTTTTATGTCCCAGCCAGAGAAATTCAAAGGAAAAAGAGCTTTGTGTCCATAAAAATATTGTAAATAATGGGAATTATACAGAAGGAGAAAACTCCTGGAGCTGGCAAAGCAGGAGCGAGTGGGAAAAGTGGACAAAGAGCATCAGGATAAAACAGAGTATTCCCAAATTTCCCCTGGCTGGAATTGCGCTGATCAGGGTGAGGACAACGGGAATTGTGTCCTGATCTCTCTGGGGTCCTCCCCACAGCCCCTGTGTGCCCGAATCCAGGGAATCCCGAGTTCCCTTGGAGCAGGGAGGGGGATGAAGGTCCGAATCCAGGGAATCCCGAGTTCCCTTGGAGCAGGGAGGGGGATGAAGGCCTTACCTTCTCCTCCCGCAAACTGATTGAGCTTCGTGTCGTCTGAAAGGAGAAAACAACAAAGTCAGGATGTTCCCGGGATATCCTCGTGATTCCCGCCCCATTCCCTCCCCCTGGGATGGGATCTCCGGACGGTTTTAGATCTCTGTGGGAAAGGGAGGCACCTGGAAAAGCCCAGAGTGGGAGTGGGGTGAGGTTTTCCGTGGCAGAGGGGCACCTGGAGCACAAATATCCCGGGGAAGGGGTCGTTTGCTGTTCCCGGTGGGAGCTTTGATCCATGGCCGGGTGTCCGTGTTCAGCCGATGGAATCTGCGGCCAAAGCATCCCAAAAAATTCCATGGGATGCTCAAAAGCCACTTCCATTCCTTGGCTCATTCTGGAAGGATCTATCGGACAAGGCTTTGTCTCTCAACAGGCTCCACACAGCCGCCCCCACGAGGGTGAAATCCCGATCCAGAATTCCTGGATCTTGGTTCAGCCTCCAAATCCCGATCCAGAATTCCTGGATCTTGGTTCAGCCTCCAAATCCCATTCCAGAATTCCTGGATCTTGGTTCAGCCTCCAAATCCCGATCCAGAATTCCTGGATCTTGGTTCAGCCTCCAAATCCCATTCCAGAATTCCTGGATCTTGGTTCAGCCTCCAAATCCCATTCCAGAATTCCTGGATCTTGGTTCAGCCTCCAAATCCCGATCCAGAATTCCTGGATCTTGGTTCAGCCTCCAAATCCCATTCCAGAATTCCTGGATCTTGGTTCAGCCTCCAAATCCCATTCCAGAATTCCCAGGGCTCAGCTCAGCCTCCAAATCCCGATCCAGAATTCCCAGGGCTTGGCTGGGCTCCAGTGAGTCAGGCTGTGCCCCAGAGCTCCAGGAGCACATCCAGGGAGCTGGAAGGGCTGGGAAGGACGTGGATCCCAAATCCAGGAATTTGGGCTGGGGGGGAGGACACAGATCCAGGGATCTGGGATGGATGGAGAAGACACAGACCCAAGAATCTGGGATAATGAGGATGTGGATCCAGGGATCTGGGATGAAGGGAATCGCACAGATCCAGGGATCTGGGATGGAGGGAATCACACAGATCCAGAGATCTGGGATGGAGGGAATCACACAGATCCAGAGATCTGGGATGGAGGGAATCGCACAGATCCAAGGATTTGGCATGGATCGAATCACACGGACCCAGGGATTTGGCATGGATCGAATCACACGGACCCAGGGATCTGGGATGGAGGGAATCGCACAGATCCAGGGATCTGGGATGGAGGGAATCGCACAGATCCAGGGATCTGGGATGGAGGGAAGGACCCCTCGGGCCCAATCCCCTCCCTCCCCCCGCCGTTTGCTCCTTCCCACATCCCGAATTCTCCTGGCGCCCGTGTCACGCGCATCCTCCCGTTTTCCTGGGCTGGAAAATGTTGGATTCCCAACCCCCCGTGCCTTTCCCCGCTCCTCTCCCAGCCAGCCCCGGCAGGCGCCAGCTCCATTCCCCCACCCGGCTCCTTCCCGGCGCCGAAGGACAATTAGGAGCGCTCCTAATTACCCTAATTAGCACTCGGCGGTAGGGACAATTAAGCAGCCAAATTGCGGCGCTACCTGCGCCAGGATCGGCGGGTCCCGCATTAATGGGATTATGGAGCTGGGGGGTCTCCAGGGAGGATTTTTGTGGAGCAGCATTCCCAAGGAAATGGTGATCGCCGCGGGAATTCCGGCCTTGAGAAATCCCCGAATCCCGGGATCGACCCCTTCAGGATCCCGCGGGTTCTGCCCACCGGGGCTTGGCTGCTTCACAAATGGGGAAAAAAGCTGGAAAAACTGGAAAGCTCTTCCCACCGTGCCTCGCTCCCCCGGCTGGCACCTCTGGGCTGCCCTTCCTGCCCTTTTCCAGCATCTCCTGCTCCCATCCCTCCCCAAGGACGGCGTTTGGAGCGCCCTGGGATAGCGGGATAGCCCTGCCCTTGGAATGGGATGAGCTTGGAGCTCCCTTCCAAGCCAAATCCTTCTGGGATTCCAGATTTTTACAGATCTGGGGGTCTCCGCTGCTCTGTTACAGATGGAGAAATGGACTCGGGAGGGGATTTTGGGGGAGAAATTCCTCCCTGTGAGGGCTGGGATGGAATTCCCAGATTTGCTGGGGCTGCCCCTGGATCCCTGGGAGCGTCCAGGGCCAGGCTGGACATTGGGGTTTGGAGTGGCCCGGGATGGTGGGAGATGTCCCTGGGGGCACTGGAGGGGATTTGAGGTCCTTTCCCATCCCAAACCATTCCCTGATTCTGCTCCAAAGCCCATCTGGTCCTGGGATTTACTCGGATCTGGATTTTCTGAGGCAGTGAAAGGCCTGTCCAGGAATCAGGATCCAGGTTGGGGGATCAATCCCTTGTCCCAGGGATCAGGGATGGGGGGATCCCTCATCCCAGGACTCAGGGATCCCTCATCCTGGGGCTCAGGGGTGTGGAATCACCTCTCTGGGGATCAGGATCAGGAATGGTGGATCCCTTGTCCCAAGGATCAGGATCAGGAATGGGGGATCCCAGGGCTCAGGGATCCCATTCCCAGGGGGCTCAGGGATGGGGGGATCCCTTGTCCTGGGGCTCAATGGTGTGGGGTCACCTGCCAGGGATCAGGATCAGAATTGGGGGATCCCCATCCCAAGGATCAGGATCAGTGGATCCCCATCCCAGAGATCAGGATCGGTGGATCCCCATCCCAAGGATCAGGATCAGGAATGGTGGATCCCTTATCCCAAGGCTCAGGATCAGTGGATCCCCATCCCAGAGATCAGGATCGGTGGATCCCCATCCCAAGGATCAGGATCAGGAATGGTGGATCCCTTATCCCAATGATCAGGATCAGTGGATCCCCATCCCAAGGCTCAGGATCGGTGGATCCCCATCCCAAGGATCAGGAATGGTGGATCCCCATCCCAAGGATCAGGAATGGTGGATCCCCATCCCAAGGATCAGGAATGGTGGATCCCCACCCCAGGGATCAGGATCAGTGGATCCCCATCCCAAGGATCAGGAATGGTGAATCCCCATCCCGAGGCTCAGGATCAGTGGATCCCCATCCCAAGGCTCAGGATCAGTGGATCCCCATCCCAAGGATCAGGATCAGTGGATCCCCATCCCAAAGATCAGGATCAGTGGATCCCCATCCCCAGGATCAGGAATGGCGGATCCCATCCCAAGGATCAGGATCAGGATCAGTGGATCCCCATCCCAAGGATCAGGAATGGTGGATCCCCATCCCAAGGCTCAGGATCAGTGGATCCCCATCCCAAGGCTCAGGATCAGTGGATCCCCATCCCAAGGACCAGGAATGGTGGATCCCCGTCCCAAGGATCAGGATCGGTGGATCTCTATCCCAAGGATCAGGAATGGTGGATCCCCATCCCAAGGATCAGGAATGGTGAATCCCCACCCCAGGGATCAGGATCAGTGGATCCCCATCCCAAAGATCAGGATCAGTGGATCCCCATCCCAAGGCTCAGGATCGGTGGATCCCCATCCCAAGGATCAGGAATGGTGAATCCCCATCCCGAGGCTCAGGATCAGTGGATCCCCATCCCAAGGCTCAGGATCAGTGGATCCCCATCCCAAGGATCAGGATCAGTGGATCCCCATCCCAAAGATCAGGATCAGTGGATCCCCATCCCCAGGATCAGGAATGGCGGATCCCATCCCAAGGATCAGGATCAGGATCAGTGGATCCCCATCCCAAGGATCAGGAATGGTGGATCCCCATCCCAAGGCTCAGGATCAGTGGATCCCCATCCCAAGGCTCAGGATCAGTGGATCCCCATCCCAAGGACCAGGAATGGTGGATCCCCGTCCCAAGGATCAGGATCGGTGGATCTCTATCCCAAGGATCAGGAATGGTGGATCCCCATCCCAAGGATCAGGAATGGTGGATCCCCATCCCAAGGATCAGGAATGGTGGATCCCATCCCAAGGATCAGGATCAGTGGATCCCCACCCCAAGGCTCAGGATCAGTGGATCCCCATCCCCAGGATCAGGAATGGCGGATCCCATCCCAAGGATCAGGATCAGGATCAGTGGATCCCCATCCCAAGGCTCAGGATCAGTGGATCCCCATCCCGGGATCCAGGGTGCCGGGCACACACCTTCGGTGGTGAGGCTGCCGAGGAAGAGCGAGGCCGTGGCGGAGGAGCCGCGCTGCGGCCGCGGGGTCGCGGGGCTGGCCGGGGGCGCGGGGTAACGCTCGCCTTCCGCCAGATCCTCACAGCTCCCCTCGTCCCGCTGCTGGAAAAGGAAAACCTGGAGTTGCTTTTCCCGGTTTCTTAATTAAGGGAATAAAGGGGGAGGTGAAGGGGAATCCAAAGGGAATCCAGGGATGAAAAGGGAATCTAGGGGTGTTTAAGGGGGATAAATAATGGTTTACAGGTGTAGATAAAGGGAATAAAGGGATATCCCAAGGGAATAATGGGATATCCCAAGGAAATAAATATAGGGGTATCCCGAGGAAATAAATAAGGAATAACCTGAGGAAATAATGGGATATCTCAAGGACATAAATATAGGGGTATCCCAAGGAAATATAAGGAATATCCCAAGGAAATTAAGGGATATCCCAAGGACATAAAGGAATATCCCAAGGAAATAATGGGATATCCCAAGGGAATAAATATAGGGATATCCCAAGGAAATTAAGGGATATCCCAAGGAAATAAATAAGGGGATATCCAAAGGAAATAAAGGAATATCCAAAGGGCTGTCTAAAAGGAATAAAGGGATATAAGGAGATACTTAAGGGAATAAAGGGATATTTAAAGGGATATCCAAAGGGAATAAAGGAATATCTGAAGGGAACAAAGGGAAAATCCCAAGGGGTATCCAAAGGGAACAAAGGGAAATAAAGGAATAAAGAAATAAAGAGAAATAAAGGGAAATCAAGGAATAACTAAAGGGAACAAAGGGAAATAAAGGAATATCTAAAGGGAACAAAGGGAAATCCCAAGGGAATAAAGAGAAATAAATAAAGGAATAACTAAAGGGAACAAAGGGAAATAAAGGAATAAAGAAATAAAGGGAAATAAAGGAATAAAGAAATAAAGAGAAATAAAGGGAAATAAAGGAATAACTAAAGGGAACAAAGGGATATCCCAAGGGGTATCCAAAGGGAACAAAGGGAAATAAAGGAATAAAGAAATAAAGGGAAATCAAGGAATAAAGAAATAAAGAGAAATAAAGGGAAATCAAGGAATAACTAAAGGGAACAAAGGGAAATAAAGGAATAACTAAAGGGAACAAAGGGATATCCCAAGGGGTATCCAAAGGGAACAAAGGGATATCCCAAGGTCTGATCCCGAGCTGACACCAGCACTCATTTCCCGAGCAGGGCCGTTGGTTTTCCTGAGGCTCAGCGCCATTCCCGGCCCACGAGGAGGGGTTGGGATTCTCCGGGCTCACCTGGCCGCAGCCGTAGCTCAGCCACTCCTCCCGGTAGCGGTCGAAGCCGCTGGAGCACCTGTGGGGAAAAGCGGGATCATCCAGGGCCAGGTGGATCCCAAAAGTCCCAAATCGCTGCTGGGTGGGAACACCTGGACAAACGGGGCTCGGAAAGGAGACAGCCAGGATTTTATCCAGAGCTGTGGGGTTTCCATGTGGCTGTGCTGGAAGAGCCCAAACATTTCCTTTCCCAGAGAGGGAAAAGGGTCAGGAGCGCTTCTCCAAGGGAAAAGGAGAGGGAAAAGCGGGATGGAGGCACGGGCTGAGCTCGAGTTTCCGTCCCCGGACTCGCTGCCAGGGCAAGGCCGCCAGATCCACGGGGTTGGTTGGGCTCATTCCAGCCACATCTGCACGGGAAAAACACCGCAGGAATTCCAAATGACATCAGGCAAACTCCAGCCGGAGAATTCCCTGCAGGAACAGCGCTTGGAGCAGCGCTCCGACCTCTGGAAAGGCTCGGGGAGGAAAAGCCACAAAAGGTTTGTGCCATTTACCCAGCAGGGAAAGGAGAAACCTCAGGAAAACTTCAACTCCTGCTGAGATCCCTGCTCAGAGCCCGGTTCCTGTCCCAGTTTTGGGCAGAAAAAGGGATTTTAGCTGTTTGGGAGAGAGCTGGGAGGATTCAGGGTTGGGATCACGAGGTTGGGATAGCGGCTCCAAGGCTGGTTGGGAAGGATCAGGGGGCTCTGCAGGACCGGCCTGGCTGGAAGCCAACAATTCCCAGTTTCTGCCAGCTGGAATTCCCATTTGGAGCCTGAACTGTCCCCAGGGACAGGAGCAAACACCAGCAACGGCAGCCGGGAGGGTGGAAAAGGGTTAAACCTCCAGAGGGCTGGGATTGGTGGGATACTGGGAAGGGATTCCTGCCTGTGAGGGCTGGGATGGAATTCCCAGAGCCCCCGGATCCCTGGGAATGTCCCAGGCCAGGCTGGACAGCGGGAGGTGTCCCTGCCATGGCAGGGGTGGCACAGGATGGGATTTAAGGTCACTTTCCAACCCAAACCACTCCGGGATTCCATCATCGGATAAAATCCCATTTTCCACGGCCTGGAGCTCGGAACAAGCAGGACAGGGAAGGGTTTGAGCCGGGCTCAGCCGGACCCGCTGCAGCCCAGGCTCGGGTTTTGTCACCAAAGCCTGGTCTGGGCTCAGCAGAACGAGAATGTCCTGTCCCCACCGAGCCAAAAACCCCTGTCCTGCCTCAGGGGGGCTCCGGGGATGAGGAGGGGGCTGGGAGGAGCCCCCAGGAGAGCGGGGTTTCCACACAGCAGGATCTGTGTTACTGGGTCCCCTCCCCTGCCACCAGCTCTCAATAAATCCTTCAGCTCAATCTCATTAAAATCCTGTCTGGAAAACCCTGCCTGAGCTGGAGGGGAGCAGGGACAGCACCACGTCCTCCACCCAGAACCAAAAAATCAGCAAATTCCTACTTTTGCTGCTCCTTTCAACCCTGCTTCACCCAGCCCCAAAAAATCAGGAAATTCCCACTTCTGCTGCTCCTTTCAGCCCCAAAAATTCAGCAAATTCCCACTTTTGCTGCTCCACTCAGCCCCCAAAAAATCAGAAAATTCCCACTTTTGCTGCTCCTTTTAGCCCCCCAAAAAATCAGAAAATTCCCACCTTTGCTGCTTCTTTCAGCCCCAAAAATTCAGCAAATTCCCACTTCTGCTGCTCCTTTCATCCCTGCTCCATCCAACCCCAAAAAATCAGGAAATTCCCACTTGTGCTGCTCCCACCCCTGGTGAGCCGGACACGTCCTGCACTGAGGGGTGTCCCCAACGCTGTCACCTCCCTGCTGTCACCTCCCTGCTGTCACCTCCCTGCTGTCACCTCCCTGCTGTCACCTCCCTGGAGCCCTTCCATCCTCCCTGCCCGAGCCAGGACAAGTTCTCCCCATTTTTTAACACCTCACTGACAAAAATGGGATTCCTGCCTCATCTCCCAGCTCATCCCAGGACTAAAAACCCCAGGAAACGCGACCTCGGAGCGGTTGGGAACCGGAGTTGGGGGCCAACAGCAGCACCTCAGCACCCCAAAAAAATTACAAAAAAAAAACCCAACAACAACAAAAAAATGGGGAAATAATTTCAAAATAAAAAAATCAGGAGCAGAGGTGGAAAGGGAGGCTGGTGAGGTACCTCTGCAGGACGTGGCACCAGCTGCAGTTGAAGGTCAGCTCCGAGCTCACGCACATTTCGCAGCTCTGGTGCTGCAGACAGGCTGGAAAACAGAGAGGAGAGGGGCTCCGTGTTGGATTATATAAATATAAATATAAATATAAATATAAATATAAATATAAATATAAATATAAATATAAATATAATTATAAATGTAAATATAAATATAAATATAAATGTAAATGTAAATATAAATATAAATATAAATGTAAATGTAAATGTAAATGTAAATGTAAATATAAATATAAATATAAATATAAATATAAATGTAAATATAAATATAATTATAAATATAAAAATAAAAATAAATATAAATATAAATATAAATGTAAATATAAATGTAAATATAAATATAAATATTAATATAAATATAAATGTAAATATAATTATAAATATAAAAATAAATATAAATATAATTATAAATATAAAAATAAATATAAATAATATTAACATTAATATATAATATATTAACATTCATATATAATATTAATCTATATTATATATTAATATTAATATATAACATTAACATTAATATATAATATATTAACATTAATATATAATATTAATCTATATTATATATTAATATTAATATATAACGTTAACATTAATATATAATATATTAATATTCGTATATAATATTTGTAGTAATATATTAATATGTAATATGTTTATATTAATATTAATCTATAATTAAGTATATTATTAGTATATTGTATATTAATATTAATATATAATATTATATATTATTCTATATTCTATATTCTATATTCTATATTCTATATTCTATATTATATATTATATATTATAATATATTCTATATTCTATATTCTATATTATATATTCTATATTCTATATTATATATTGTATATTTTATATATTATATATTTCATATATTATATATTTATATATTTTATATATTTATATATATTATATATATTATATATATAATTTCATATAATACGAAATTCATGAGCGTGTTTTCATGGTGAAACACGAAAACAAACGTTGAAGTTAGATGAAAAAAGCTAAAAGTGTGAGTGTGTAGATTAGAAAGTTTTTTTAATCACTGGGTGAAAAAGTTTCGAGAACAGGAGACAAGATGAAGGATTTAGGGTGTTGTCCCTTGTCCCTTCTTCTTTCTTCTTCATGTTCTTCTCCTGGAGGTTTTGGGGTGATTGTCAGTGATTAGACAGAAAATGCCACAGTGCAGCACAGAGGGGATGGGTCATTGGCTCATTAAGAAAAATAATATACGTGTCTATTGTTAATTGGGTAAAAAGAGGTATAAAGATAAAAGAACTGCGGATTTCGAGGCCGTTTTGTGCATCAGACACAGGGTGAGCCACAAGGCCTTGTTTGTACCGCCAGAAGGAAGAAATGTGCCAGATTGCAAAGATGAACCTTGTGCAGCCAGCCTGGAGAGAGCTGTTAAGTTCTGTGATCACCTGTTAATAAATAAACACGAGAAACAGGATTCTAACCAGCTCGGGAGTTTTCTTCTAATCAGAAGAACTGAGATAAGCAGGGCTCCCCACCAGGGAGGATCCCGAAAAAAATTCAGTCCAAAGGAGGCTGAGAAACCCAAGAATAAAAAGAAAAATACAGAAGAGCTGTAGCAGAAACAAAGAAACAGAAAAAGGACTTTTTAGGGAAAAGTTACACTCCGGACAGATGTCAACATCTGGAGGGCACAGGGGAACAGCTGGGAGCAGCTGGAGCCCTGGGAAGCGCCCAGCCCCCAGGGCTATTATTATTAATATTATTATTAATATTATTATTATATTAATATATTATTAATAATTATAATAATTATGTAATAATATATATTAAATAATAATAATAAATAATAAAGAAACAATAATTATCGTTTAAAGAATCATGGGAAACTGTGTTAGGGGTTTGGGGGGGATCATGAGAAATATATGGTTGGGTAAAATCAATGTATAGAATAGAACAATGGAAGTTTAATGATTAATATGAAAGTATATATGTAGAAAGAGTATATATATTATATAAAATATGTATTTTATACTCTATTTTGTTTTATATTATATATATTAGATTAGATTATATATATTACATTATATTACATTATATTATATTATATTCACAATAGAGTATAAAAATATATATAATATATATGATTTATATTATATTATATATTATATTCACAATAGAGTATAAAAATATATATTATATTATATTATATTATATTATATTATATTATATTAATTATATTAATTATATTATATTAATTATATTATATTATATTATATTAATTATATTAATTATATTAATTATTTTATATTATATTATATTATATTATATTAATTATATTATATTATATTATATTATATTATATTATATTATTTGTATTGTATTATATTGTATTATATTATGTTATGTTATGTTGTTATGTTATGTTATATTAATTTTATTATATTAATTTTATTATATTAATTTTATTTTTTTATTTTTATTTTATTATTTTTTATTATATTTATTCTATTAATTTTATTATATTATATAAAACACAATAGAGTATAAAACATGTTCAGCTCAAAACCAAACGGGGTCACATTTGGGTTTGCGTGCCCCTGAGGCTCAGAGCTCTTTAATAAAAGCACATTTATATAATAATATCAAAATGTGATTTTTGTGTTCCCATCCCTGGAGCAGCTCCCCCCCTCCAGGTTCTCCCTCCCTGAGCCCCCAGCTCTGCCCCTGGAGCCTGGGCGAGCTCCCCCAGCCTTGGGCTACCTGCCCACCCTCCCCAATCCTCAGCTCCTCTCCCACCCCGAGCCCTTCCCGAGGCAGGGAGCGACCTCAGGCCTCTGCAGCAGGAGGCAGAGCCCAAATCCCTCCTTTCTGACCCCAAAAAAACCCCTAAAAACTGAACCCCCCCGACTGAAACCCCCCCGGTTTGGTGGTGGCTCCTCTGCAGCTCCCATCTCCCCGAGCTGCCGGGGGAAAAACAGGGGGAAAAAAAACAAACCAGGGAAAAAATAGAGAGCTCTTGCAGAATGGTTATTTATGTTCAGCTTGCAGTAACCTGCCTGCTGCTAAAATTGTCATCAAACACCGCGGGGAGGGCGTTTAACGCAGCCCCTGGGTGTCTCCGAGGCAGATTTACCCTCAGCCCGGATTTACGGGCGGCTCTGCCTCGTGTGCCCGCCTGTCCTTGGATCCAGCAGCTAAAAATCCGCTCGAGGAGCCTCCCAGAAACCTCAGCCGGGTGTGGAGGCGTTGGAAATGTCTTGGAGACAGAGCTGGAGTGAGCTGGTGTCCAGCAGAGTCAGCTGGGAAGGGGTTTTAGTGGGAAGAGCTGGGAGGAATTGAGGGGTGGGCACAGCCTGGGGCCCCCGTGTGTCCCCCCCCGGCCACGGGGGGCTGGGACCACCGACCTCGGCCCTTTTTGGGGAGCTCTGAGCAGAGGGAAGAGGGATTTCCTGCAGATCCCTCCTTTATCAGCCCTTCCTGGGCTGCGTCCCGGCCTCCTGCCTGAGCTGGGCTGGCAAACGCGAGGGGTTTGGGATTTCTGCTGGCTGAGGTTGATTGCGAGATCATCCCGGATCCATCCAGGCAGGGCTGGGTGTGGGAGAGCTTCAGTGACAGCTGGGGACCCCAGAACGGGGTGAGCTGCTCCCCAAATACCCCAGGGTGGGGATGTGGGGCTCCCCAAATACCCCAGGGTGGGGATGTGGGGCTCCCCAAATACCCCAGGGTGGGGATGTGGGGCTCCCCAAATACCCCAGGGTGGGGTGAGCTGCTCCCCAAATACCCCAGGACGGGGTGAGCTTCTCCCCAAATACCCCAGGGTGGGATGAGCTGCTCCCTGCTGACAGCACCCCCTCTCTCCACGGCTCCATGGACCCCAGACTCCGGGAGATGGGCGGCATCACCCTCCCAGCACCTCTGGCCCAGCCTTGGCTGCCCCCTTGGGCTGGGAATCGTGGTTTGTGGCTGGAATTCCGGCTGGGAAGGGGCTCTGGGACTCACTGGGCAGTGGGGTGAACTCCACGGCGGACAGGCTGGTGATCCTGCTGGTGTCCAGCTCCACACGGTGGTACTCGTAGATTGTCCGGCGCCGGGACTCTGCAGCGGAGCCCGGGGTTCAGAGCGGGTACAAACCCCCCCTGCCCGGGGCTGCGCCCCACCAGGGCTCGGGGCAGCCCCAGGGGTGGGGTTTTCCCTTTGGGGGGTGCCAGGGCACAGATTCCCTCTCCTGCCCTGCCCGGAGGAGCTCGGAGCTCTCCCTGCCCCTCTCTCCGATCAGGGATGCGCTCCAGCCCTGCTCCACTCCCAAACAAACATCGCCGGGCTCTGAGTCACCGGAGCCTCCCCCCAAAATCCCCTCCTGCCCCACGTTCCTCCACCCCGGGCTCTGTCCCGGGACACAGCCCGGTTTATCCCCGCGGGAAATCCCAGCTCTCCTTCCAGGACGAGCATCCCCCGCTCCTCTCCATCCCTCCAAACCCACCCGGCTTCCCCTGCCCGCTCGGGAATCCCGCGGGGCCGGAGGGGAGGAACCGCGGGCAGCGCCAGATGGCTCCGGGAATAACGGGAAAATCGGGAGGGAGGAGCGGGGTCGGGCTCTGCGTGACCTGAGAGGATTTTTTGGGGAGCCCTGCAGCTCAGGGCGCACGGGTAATAAATGTGGATGTGAGAATTCCCGCATCCTGCGGATCCCTGACACGCACCGGGGCGACTGCAGACCCCCCAAACCTCCCTTTTCTATGGGAATGGGGCACCCTGCACGCCCTGAGCCTCTCCTCCGCCTGCAGCTCCCTTTGGGATGGAAGAGGAATTGGATTTGTCTCCTGGGAATCAGGGAAGAGCTCGGCTGCTCACGGAGCAAAGCTCCGAGGCCAAGGGATGGTCACGGGCATGGGGAGCATGGATCCCAAACAGGGATCCCAAAAATCAGGGAGCACGAGGGGCAGCAGAACCCCAAACGCCTCCTCACATTCCCTGGGAATTCCAGCGGGGCATCCTCACATCCCCAAATCCCCAAAGCCGAGGATCCCGCACCTCTCCCTCCCCGCTCCCCGTGGGATCAGCTCCTTCCCCGCCCCGGCAGCTCCTCCAGGGACTCACCAGGGACATCGGGAGAGGGGTTGAGGACCATGAAGGCATCGGAGAGCCCGGCCTTCACGGGGTGCTGGCTGGCGCTGATCTGCAGGACCGGCACCGGGATCTGCGCCGGGAACGGAGAATGTGACAGATCCCAGCCCTGCCCCGGCTCCGGGAATACCCAACCCCCCATCCCAGACCCCAGGGAACCCCCAGGGACCCTCCTGGCCCTTGAGGGACCCCTCTCTCACCTCCTTGTAGCCGAAGACGATCCTCCCGCTGCTGTGCAGGGCGGCCTGGAAAGTGAAGCTGCCCATGTCCTCCTTGCCCTGCAGATAAACCTTGTCCCACTGCACCACAAACACCGTCCCTGGGGGTGACCAGAGCCGCTCAGTCCTTCCCTCTCCCCCTGCTCCTCATCTCACCGGCCCCACCCGTCCTCTCCTGCCCCCCGTGAGCCCCCAGCTCTGCCCCCACCCGAGTGAAACATCCCCGAGGTCCTGACCGGGGGCTGCGCATCCCCCAGGACCCCTCCCCGCAGCCCCCAGCCCCTCCGGGAGCCCGGGGATGGGGAAGGGGCAGAGGGAGGCGGCCGGAGCCGGCCCCCACCGTTGTCCAGGTACTGCACGGTGGAGTTTCGGGAGTAGCTGGGGTTGAAGTTGGCCATGAGGGGCGCGATGTACTGCGTGGCCGTGAGCATGCGGTGGATGACGTCCCCCACGAAGATAAAACCTGAGCGGGCAGAGGATGAAGCAGCGCGGGCTCCCCCTCCCCACCCCGTTCCCACCACCCCGCTCTGCCTCTCCCAGCCCTTTTTTTGCCCCTCTGGGTTTCCTCCGAGCCCCAGTGACCCCCCCCCGTGTCCCCCCAGTCTCTGCAGGAACAGAGGGAGCAGCAGCTCCTGACGCCCCGGGGAGATTTGGGGTGCAGGGGGAGGTTGGAAGGGCTGTGCCCCCTTCTCCGAGCTCCGGGATGTGGGGTGGGTTAGAGCCAGCACCAGAGCCCCCCTGTGGGCATCCCATCCCATCCCATCCCATCCCATCCCATCCCATCCCATCCCATCCCATCCCATCCCATCCCATCCCATCATCATATTTGTCCTGGTTTAGGGCAAATTTAGGAATCCACACCATCCCGTTATCCCATCCCGTTATCCCATCCCATTATCCTGTCCTGCTATCCCATCCCATTATCCCATGCCGTTATCCCATCCCCTAATCCAATCCCCTAATCCCATCCCATTATCCTGTCCCACTATCCCATCCCGCTATCCCATCCCGCTATCCCATCCCGCTATCCCATCCCATTATCCCATCCCGCTATCCCATCCCCTAATCCCATCCCCTAATCCCATCCCACTATCCCGTCCCGTTATCCCATCCCGTTATCCCATCCCGTTATCCCGTCCCGTTATCCCGTCCCGTTATCCCGTCCTGCTCTCCCGGCCGTGCCGGGTCCCCGCTCACCGCCCGTGGCGATGGTGACCTGCCGCAGGAGGTGGCCGTAGAACGGGAAATCGAAGGACAGGACGATCCTCTGGGAGAGAGGAGAGGTGAGAACCGAGCCCGGCCCTCGGGAAAACAGCGCTGGGAATGTGGGGAGGGCTGGGAGAGAGGTGGGAAAGGGGTGGGAAAGGGGATGGGAAAGGGGATGGGAAAGGGGATGGGAAAAAGGATGGGAAAAAAAGGATGGCAGAGGAATCCTACATCTTCCTTCCTCCCCGGAATGCCTGGTGAGCCCACAGACACTTCCCAATCCCCGACACTCTCCGAGCGCGTGGCTGGCGCCCCGAGGCTCCCCAAGGCGCCCCGAGGCTCCCCAGGGCTCCCTGAGGCTCCCCAGGGCTCCCCAAGACTCCCCAAGACTCCCCAAGGCTCCCCGAGGTTCTCCAGGGCTCCCCGAGGCTCCCCAGGGCTCCCCAAGACTCCCCAAGGCTCCCCAGGGCTCCCCAAAGCTCCCCAGGGCTCCCCGAGGCTCCCCGAGGCTCCCCGAGGCTCCCCAAGGCTCCCCGAGGCTCCCCAAGTCTCACCGAGGCTCCCCAAAGCTCCCCAAGACTCACAGAGGCTCCCCAAGGCTCCCCAAGACTCACAGAGGCTCCCCAAGGCTCCCCAAGGTGCCCCAAGGCTCCTCAAGTCTCACCGAGGCTCCCCAAGTCTCACCGAGGCTCCCCAAAGCTCCCCAAGGCTCCCCAAGGCTCCCCAAGTCTCACCGAGGCTCCCCAAAGCTCCCCAAGGCTCCCCAAGGCTCCCCAAGTCTCACCGAGGCCTGCCGGTGCGTGTTGGAGAGGATCCCGTGGATCCGGGCTCGGCTCCCGTTGGCCGCTGCCATGTCCACCCAGAGCCGCCCGCGCCGCGCGTCCCCGGGGCCGTAGATCCGCGACACGTAATAGCTGTGGTTGTCCTCCTGCAGCCACGGGGACATGGGACACAGGGATGGGACACGGGGATGGGACACAGGGATGGGACACAGGGATGGGACACGGGACACAGGGATGGGACACAGGGATGGGACACGGGACACAGGGATGGGACACAGGGATGGGACACGGGACACAGGGATGGGACACAGGGATGGGACATGGGACACGGGACACGGGGATGGGACATGGGGATGGGACACAGGACATGGGACACGGGACATGGGGATGGGACACAGGGATGGGACATGGGGACGGGACACAGGACACGGGGATGGGACACAGGACATGGGGATGGGACACAGGGATGGGACACGGGGATGGGACACAGGACATGGGACACGGGACACGGGGATGGGACACGGGGATGGGACACAGGGATGGGACACAGGGATGGGACACAGGGATGGGACACGGGGATGGGACACGGGGATGGGACATGGGGATGGGACATGGGGATGGGACACGGGGATGGGACACAGGGATGGGACACA
>NC_142228.1:3425000-3542500 GCF_049639895.1 Pseudopodoces humilis
TAACACACAGATGCAAAATCTTGCACCAGCTGGCCTGATGGTAAATGATCCTTGACTCTGTTACCCAGGACTACATCAACATTACTGTGTCCAGTTTGGCACTTCCCACTACAAGAAGGACAAAAGGGACAGTCCAGCAGAGAGTTACCAAATGACAGAAGGGTGGGACCACACAGCATACAGAGACAGATGGAAGCAGTTATTTAAGTCTGGAAAAGAGAATGTTGAGGAGGTGCATAGCTGCAGTCTGCCACCACCTGAAGAGTGTTATAGAGGACATAGAAACAATTCTTAATTGTGCATGCCTGAAAAGACAAAAGCATCAGGAACTTGTTCCAACAAATTAAATTCGGATAAGATAGTCCAAAAAAAGGAAAAAAATCAAACAAAATCAAACAGAGTGATGAAGCACCACAACACAGTTACAGAAAGGTAATGAAATCTCTGTGCTTTGAGCTTTTCAAAGCTTTTCCTGACAAGTCCCTGAAAAACCTGATCACCCTGAAATATATTTGTGACAGCAGAGTGAGTTAAAATATTCTGGAAGTAAAGTTCTGTCCTTCCAACCCAAGTTTTTGTAAGATTCTTTGATCTGGATGTCAAATGGAAAAGCCTGTGGCATCTCAAACTGCAACAAAAATTGATGTGTAGGGAAGTGAATCTGGCTGTAGGTACCCCCTGAGTAGATTTCAACATTTGAGTAATATGTTCAGTATTATCCAGGGAATGGATGCTCTCCAGATTATTCCACTGGGGAGCCAAGAACTGGATGCAGTACTCCAGATGTGAATATATTTATAATTTGACTTCCCTTTTATAGCATAACTCTCCCCATGTCTCTGTTACATCAGCTGTGGCTTGGTCTAGCTGAGAGCTTAAAATGTCAGAGGTACTAAAATCTCTCAGGGAAACTGTTTAAGCCCTGTTCTGACCTCACATTTTCTAATGGCCTAAATAGCAATAAATCACTCTCTTTGTCCCTTTCCATAGCTTGTCACTGTTAGACCACAGCACAAAACCCCACATTGAACAAACCCAGCTACAGCAACTTCTTTTCATGGTGCAGGGACCCTGAGTCATATCTCCACATCTTAGCAGGCTTTAGTAAGCACTTCTCTAGTATATCCACATTTTCCTTGAATTGCAGGGATCCCAAAATTGGTCCATGGTAGTTGGACCCTCACCAGCCTAACAGAAATGAGGTAAGAACCAACACTCGTGCTTCTGACAACACTACTCTCCCTTCTCCATGCACTTATATTATTTTAAGGTTGTTGTCTTAGTGAGATGCCCTTACACTCCTCAGCATGCACAAATGGCTTTGGCCAGTAGTTAGAATTCAATCAGCATACTACAAGGTATGTCAAATGTTACTAGATTCTTACATATTTGCAAAATAAATCAAACTGTATGCTCCAACAGCCAAATAACTTCTGTAATTCCAGCTCTCCTGGATGCTAAACTCCCATTATTCTCACTGTGTGAATGTAATTTTGGTTCTGGCTTAAGATATCTGATTCACATGAGACCAGCTGGAAGGAGATTTTAAAATAGCTGACTCCAGGGCTGGCTCCCACCTGGCAGTATGGAGAGGAGCAGGTCAGGTTTTGTACTCTTTGGGCTGCAGAACCCTGCAGCAGCACCTCAGCCCTGCTTGGGAGGCAACTGACCTCATCAGGTAACAGCTCACTGTTATCTCTGCTCCTCCTTTTGCTCTGAACATATTTGCACTGTATTATAAAATTCAGAAAATGCATAGTTTGGATATTTGTGTGTCTGAAGATTGTGCACATGGCTTTGATGTGGGTGAAACTACACTTACCCAAAATCACTTACACCAAAAGTGATTACCCATTAAAGTTACTGATTTAGATTAGGGCACTAAAATATTTTTCTAGATTACTTTTTGGTAAAAGACTGCCATATCCTCTGCCTCAGGGTATGTTTTTATTTTCCTCTGGCCTATAAAAATCAGTAGCTATTGTATTTTTTCATTGTTCAGTGTCTCAGAAAAAAAATCTTCAGAGTTTCTTCAACTCTGCACGGAATCACAGAGGTAACAATAACATCTCTGCTCTTTCTGTGATTGCTTCCATTGGGAGGCCAGCTATAATTTGTGAATCAGATCTCATGAGACACCAAAGTTAAATAAAGTGGTGATTTATCTGTGCTGGTATAAATCACACAACTGACATACCAGTCTACACTTCATCTGTACCCTACTGATCATATTCTCCAGGATCAACTAAGGCAGTGGATTCCCACTACAGAAGGTTGAGAACAGTTTTGTTTTTAATAGCACAGGCTGAGCCATTCTTGTTTTTGAAGGATTAATCTGAGTTAGTGGCACACAAACCTGACCCAGAATTATAATTTGCTTGCACTTATGCTGTATCTGGATGCTATGTGTACCATTTCAATAGATTTTGTGTAGATGTAAGTGTTTAAACCTCTAGTGGGCTCCTTCAGATGTGTCTGAAGGTGTTTTTTATTATCAAAATGAATATATCCTTGTGGTACTTTGCATTTCCCTTACAGTTCATGGAATATATATTATATAACTTTAGAAATGTTTAGATGTAGAAACTAAGTATTGGAAATATAAATGTCTATCTATAACCTCATAAGCTGTCATTTCTATGTACTGGATGGATAATATATTAGCATCATTCATCATTTGTCTTGGATGTATTAGATGAGACAGTATTTGTAATGTGTGTTTATCTCCATGAAATGTAAATTTAAAAGCATGGTTTAATTTTTAAAGTGAAAAATTCTGAATTGAGCAGATAAATTTCACAAAATTCATTTCTAAAAACCCAGAAACAAAATGCCTGAACTTTAACAGAGTCTTTAAGTGGTGATTTAACGTGCTATGAATTTAAGCATGCATAGTTAGGTGTCATTGTATTAATTTATTGCAGGTGGATAAGGTTCATCTTTCTTCTGCAGAATGGGGGGGAGGAATGAAACCAAAATCACGTATTTCATTCTCCTGGGTTTTCCCACCACTGGTGAACTGCAGCTGCTTCTCTTCTCTGCTTTACTTCTGGCTTATTTATTAACTGTGTTGGAAAACTTCCTCATCATTCTCACCATCCGAAATAACCACAGCCTGCAAAAACCCATGTATTTCTTCCTAGGGAATCTGGCTTTCTTAGAGATCTGGTATGTTTCTGTCATTGAGCCAAAGATGATCATAGATGTCCTGTCTCATGACAAACGTATCTCATTCCAGGGGTGCATGACACAGTTGCATTTCTTTGTGACTTTTGTTTGTACTGAGTATGTCCTGTTAGCTGTGATGGCCTTTGACCGCTTTGTGGCCATATGCAAACCCCTCAGATATCCCCTCATCATGAACCACAAGCTTTGTGCTCAGCTGATAGCTGGCTGTTGGATGTGTGGTTTGATCACTTCTTCCATCAAGCTGAGCTTTATAGCCCGGCTCTCATTCTGTGATGTGGACAAAATCAATCATTATTTCTGTGATATTTCTCCCCTACTGAATATCTCCTGCAGTGATTCCTCTTTGGCTGAGCTAGTGGACTTCATCTTGGCTCTGCTGGTTATCATGATACCTCTGTGCACCGTGGTGGCCTCCTATATTTGCATCATGTTCACTGTGTTGAAGATTCCTTCTTCTCAGGGGAGACAAAAGGCCTTTTCCACCTGCAGCTCCCACCTGACCGTGGTGATTTTGTTTTACTCCACCACACTTTTCACTTACGCCCACCCTAAGCTCATGTACACCTATCGTGCCAACAAGCTGGTGTCAGTCCTGTACACGGTGGTTGTGCCACTTCTGAATCCTCTCATATATTGTCTTAGAAACAAAGAAGTCAGGGCTGCCATGAGAAAGACTTTTACTTGCAGAAGATGGACCAAAGAAATCAACTGAAGAGCCCCAGAAAAGGGGATTTGCTCATGAAGATCAACTGGCAGTGCTGGTGAGCTGAAATCGGGAGGTCCAAATCTTAATCCATGCCAAACTCTACTATTCATGCAAACACTACTCATATTTATTGGACTAGACCTTAATATATCTAAGTTAAATCTATGTATTTACTATGGCTTTGACTTGAGATGTTTGGGTTTGGGGATTTTTTGCTTGTTTTCCCTGTAAGAATCTATGTTGTCACTCTTTCTTAAAAGTCTCTGGCTGAATGACTGCTCCATTTTTAAAGAGGTTTGAAAATGCTAGAAAATGAACCCCTAGATGGAACAGAGTCCATAAAGCATTGTAAAATGCATGTGAAAATCAGCTATGTGTGATTTATTTAGTTCAAGATTTTGTCATTGTCCCTTGAAAGAAAGAGGCAGCAGAAAAGGATGGGTAATTGTAATATTCTTAGATACCTGGTGTAGGATAAAAGGAACCATCCTCTGAAGTAGAAAATGTTTCTAATATGGCATTAGAGAAGGTATAAGGTGAGTAGCTCGTGGTATTCACATGGTACAGCTGCATTGTCACTTGGGCTCTGTTTCAGCTTCACAACGGGACCAAGATACCCTAAATAACCTCATTGCACACCAAATAATGTCTTCCATGAAGAAATTCAGACATGCCTGAAAGGATAAATCACTTCAATACTTCCTTCAGGCTGCATGAGCCTTGGATCCAGCAGTATTTCTTCAGGAGTAATGATCTCATGCAGGAGCTGGAAACACAGCTGGTGAATCTGAGCTAAACACAGATCATCTGTGAGAAAATCTGATCATAAATTAGAAATAAAATGGTGTCTCCAAGAAAACTGCACTGTGTTCAGACTATCACAATGCTCCAGAACTTTTAATATTCTGTAATAAACAAACAAACAAACAAATAAATCTGTCAGCAGAGTGCATCTCCATGTGACCATATTAAATCTGGGTTTGTGACTAAGACTGTGGTATCTGATATTCTATGCTCTGTACTAGGATACTGACTTCTCTAGTTTTGCAGATGAAACATTCAGATTCCAGGATGAAACCTGGAAGAAATTTGTCTGTGCATACTGTGCCATGTATTGCCAATTGTTTCAAACAAGACCTTTTTGTTAAGTGTTGAGAATTGTCAGGAACAGCTTGACTTTAACCATAGTGGGGAGCTCTCACCAGAAATGCAGTGTGCTGGCTGTAATCCAGGCATTAGCACAAAATCTGCTATGAGAAAATTGGTGATTGACACAAAATGAATATACATTACAATATGAACCATTGCAAAGGAACAACAACAAAAAAATCCAGTAGTTCTTTAGATTTGCATTAAAAATCAAGAGCCACATATACACAGCTAGATATGAATTCTTCTAAAATACCTAAAGTTTAGACATATCTATTTAGACATCTAAATAAACTACCCTCAGCTCCTTTTCTACTCATGGGTATGGGTTGTCACCCTATAAATATGTTATTTATCTGTAACATATGCTTTTCTGTTCAGCCATCTCCAAGAAAATGGGGATCCTAATGGTTACTTTGGAAGAGACATCCCTTTCTCCTTTTTCCTGCAGTTTTTATTGCTGAGCATGATGCCACATGGTCTGGAATGTCTCTCTGGTCAGCTGCAGGCAGCTGTCCCAGCTGTGTCCCCTCACAGCTTCTTGTTCCCTCTCAGCAAGAACTGAAACATTCCTGTGTTCTCAATATGGTTTTCATCATAAATCCAGAATTTAGTCCCATATCAGCTACAGTGAAGCAATTTAATTCTATGCAAGACAAAACCAGTACAGGATCAGGCTCGCTTGCTTCATTCTTATTGCAATATATTAAAGTACTGATACACCAATAATCACACAATCTATTTCTTCTCTTATTTCAGTTTTTCATATATAAAGTGCAAATCATAGCATTTCAGTACCCTTAGTGAGTTTTTCATTGAAATTTGGCAAGGTGTGAAGTTCCTTTAATACAGAGATTTGGCTACACACATTGGCTGGTTTTAAAGAACTGATCTGAAGTGATTGTTTTGAAATAATGTCAGGAAAATCTTTCAAATACACTGTTAACAGGATTATCATCCAGTTATTATGGGGTTTATGTACACTAATAATAATGTTGTTAGAAAACCTGAAACAAATAATTCATAACCTATTCAACAGGGGTTCCTAAGTGATGTTAGGGAAGGAGAGAACACAGAAAAGTCTTACACAAACACAAACCTTTTGAGAATGCAATTTCTCTCTTGCATCTAAGTTTATTTCTAGAAGTTTTCCTAAAAAAAGATTTCTCAAAGTCAAGTTTGGGTGCCTTTAAAGTACTGTAAATAAGTCACTACCCACCAGTAAAGAAGGTAAGAGTCCAATCTTAGCTTCTGAGGAACTTTCCATCTCTCTCAATCTTACAGCCTCGGGGAGCTGATAAGAATGTATGCAAATGTAAGACAGTCTGGGTTTAGAGGATATTGATCTATTGTCAGTCACAAAATTTGGAAAGCCATTATATCAAGAATAGAAGCTCTATTTCATGCAGATTTATTTAAAACCATGTGCCAAAACAAAGAAAATGTAATATAGTCTACTGTAACTAAATGTGATGCTCCTGTGCTGAGAAGAATGCAATTTTGCTTTTTGAAGAACAGCCCCACCCCAGGGTGTCTGAGGTACCCAAACAGGAGTTGTGAGATGCTTTTTCCCTTCCTGGAGTGGTTGCTGCGCTCCAGAGCAGTGTTCCCATAGAGGCTGGACCCTCACCTGAATCATACATCTACATTTCAGATGGTGAGTGTGCTCCTCCTGCCAGCCAGAGAAGAGAACACATTTAGTGAAACTTGCTTTTGTGTAGAGAAGAGAAGCATCATTGCTTGGGGAGAAGCCAACGGTGTCTGTTCTATTTTGATAATCTGGAAAGAAGCAGATTCTAATGACTAATGAGGTCTTGATTAGGTCCACAGTGTTTTGCTTAGCACAAAGAAATCTACAAGGGGCATGAAGGGTTCTGCATAAGAAGCAGGGAAAAAAGTACGGGTAGAAGACACACAGAAACAGCTTTACACTTTATTGTTTGTGTTTTATTCCTTATTATTTTATTCCTTTTATTCATTTTATTTTGGTTTTTTTTCTCCTTTTGCAGGCAAAGAAAAATGGCATAAGAGAAAAATATCTCATTTGAGGTTCAGATGTCTGCTGTGAAGGTTCAGGACTCTGGAAATTGATTCCCTGGTGTCTTTATGTACACCTATTGAAGTATATATAAGCAACATCCTAAGGACAATGCCCTTAGAACCAGTCAGATGAAAGGCCAGTGATGCATTGATTACAAGAGACTACTGAAAAATCAGCTGAGTAGAAAAAATATTCGGTATTTTTTGGCAATGTGCTGAAGAAACCTGAATTCCAAAAAATGAAACCTGGCTTTAATGACCATATTAAAAGGTATGTGTATTGTGGGGTGTGAAATCTGAGCTTTGCTTTGTTAAATGTAGTGACAGAACTGGACTAAAAATCATTGTTTTCTTTTCATTATACAGCATGTAATAATCAGGGCTTATGAATGAAGTTACTTCTTCTGGAAATTAAGTACATTAACAGGGAGCCAGTATTTAATGTGTCTGCATTTAGACTTTCTGTTTGATCAACCAAGAGACAGACAGTTCCAGAGACTTCTCAGGTGAATCAATAATCTTCCCCTCACTGGCTAAAAAAGTATCTCCAGCATCTTCATTCTTCGCTGAGGTTTTTGTTAGCATATTTAAAAAGCCATTTACTTAAAGCAGCAGAAATTGTTATTTCAACTAAACAATTTTGGATAGGATGTAGGATATCCTTCAATGGACAATATGTTTGATTATCATGAAATTATTTCATAAGTTTGCATCTATTACTTAAATCATTGATGCTTACACATCAAACCAGAATAAAAATAAGAATTTAACAATAAGGTCAATTACATAAGCCAAGAGCACACATCTGTTAAATGGCTGACCATAATGACACAAGATTTTGATGTTTTCTTTTACATTATTGTGGACAAAAGTATCTCTCTTTTTCTTATTCTCTTCTGGCTAGATTTATTGTTTTTTCTAACAAAGACAGCACTTCTAAGGGAGTGGTTTTCCCTTGTTTTGAACAGGTAGGGTGAGACTAAAAGAATCACATGTGGATGCATCTATTTCTCTCCTTTAACAATAGAGGAAGCTTTAGGAATTGTGCAGGCTTGAAAAGGCTTTGACTGGATACTTGACCCTGACTGCCTAAACCTGAGCTCTCTGCACACAAAAAAACCCAAGGAAACCAGTCAAAATATTTGATGAGCAAGAGCAAAGATAAATTCTTTCTCCAAATTTATTTCCCTTTCCTAAGACTCGTGGGTAAAAAAGAACTAAAGGATTAAATAGAGCTTCTGAGGGTACCTAGAGCTGAGGCTACATTTCAAGGACCATGAAGGGCTAGCTGGAGAAATGTGTTAAAAAATAATTCAGTGCTTTGAAAAGATTAGGAATGTGCTGGTTAAGAAAAATTATCCAATGGAAATGACAGCAAACCACACAAAATGCCAGTAACTGGATGAGGATTTCTGTCACTCAGCTTTTTACATCTACATTCATCTTTTCACAGACAGAATAGCTGGAATTTCCTTTAGATCAATGGAGAAAACCAGAAAATCTTAAAACATGATTCATACCTTCTACAGTAAATATTCTAAAGCTGGAGTGTTTATCTCTGTCCACTGAATTTAAAGGCATCCAAACTGTGAGTTCTAATGTAGGCAACAGCCTACAGAATATATTCAAGCCTAGGTATGAGGACAACTAGCTTATGAAAATAAATTTACTAAATAGAATTGAAATGGAATTACTTGAAACATTCTGTCAATTAGTCAGTTTTTAACATACTGTGTGAATTAACATTTGAGAAAACTTATTTCAGAAATCTCAACGTTTGAAGGGGTTTTTTTTCCAAGTACTTTAATAAAAGAAAAAACTCAGTTTCTCACATGAAACAATGTGGGTTTTTTAAAATAATAGACTTGGTTTTTTTTAGAAAAAGTTATCCACATTATTTTAATACATTTCTTGGCTCATTTTCAATGAGTTTCAATTAGTTTGTTTTCAATTGTTTTACATCATCTGAAGCAGCAAATTCCCTTGTTCTTTTGCTTAGGGTAGAGCAGTCATTTGTGAGTTAGTTGCAATCTTGGTATGAGATTTTTTCTGCCCAGTTGAAAGAGGTCTTCAGCTGTAGAATGAAATGTCTGTTTCTATTTGGTTTTAAAGTTTATTAAATTAAAATTTGTTGGATAAGCTGCATGCAGAATGTTTCTTTATACTGAAGATAATATTACAGGATTATTAGTTTACAAATTACCCTGTAATCATTGAAAAAAATCTGAAGATGTGATATATTAATGAATTTTATATTTTTTTCCATCTGTTACTCTGTATTTAATATTTCTTATATTTCATATATCTCATTGTTTGTCTTATTCTTCTATAATTGCTTCTCCAGGCAAACTACCTGAAATTTACTGCATCCTAATTTCCTTTTGGAACATCATCTGAAAGCAAAGATGGAAAACCACACCAGGATAAGTGAGTTCGTTTTGGTTGGGTTCAGATCCCACCCAGGATCACAACTCCTTCTCTTTGTTCTCTTCTCCTCCATGTACATTGTCACTGTAGTGGGAAATGTCTGCATGATACTCATCATCAGGATGGACTCCAACCTGCACACCCCAATGTACTTCTTCCTAGAGAACTTGTCCACCTTGGACATCTGTTATTCCTCTGTCATCACTCCTAGGGCAGCACTGGCATTCTTACTGGGCAGAAGAAGCATTTCCTACAATGGCTGTGCTTCACAAATGTTCTTCTTCTCTCTTTTTGGTACAACAGAAGCCTTCTTCCTTGCTGTGATGGCTTATGATCGCTTCACTGCCATCTGCAATCCACTGCTCTATCAAGTCATTATGAGCAGAAGGCTTTGTGTTCTCATGGTGATGGGTTCTTACCTGTCAGGCTGCATCAACTGCACCATCCAGACAGGCTTCACGTTCAGTTTGTCCTTTTGTGGGCACAGGGAAATAAACCACTTCTTCTGTGATGTTGCTGCAGTGATCCAAGCCTCCTGTTCCAACACACTCATCAATGAGCTCGTAATGCTGGCTGTGTGTGGATCAATAATTGTGGGCACTGCCTTGGTGGTTTTTATCTCCTATGGTTATATAATCATCACTATCTTCCAAATGCCTTCAGCTGAAAGCAGGCACAAGGCCTTCTCCACCTGCTCTTCTCACATGATGACAATCTGCTTGTTCTTTGGGACAGTCTTCTTCATGTATGCTCAGCCTGGAGCCACATCTTCACCCAACAAAAGCAACACCATCTCAATTTTCTATACTATTGTTATTCCCATGCTAAACCCTTTCATTTACACCCTCAGAAACAGGGAGGTAAAAGGGTCTCTGAAAAAACAGTTAAAAAGGAAAGGGATATTTTAGCATGTTTACTGAGGTTGAGAATGAATATTAAGTGTCCAATTTGGTATGGACAGATGCTTAGAATGTAAAATAAAAGACATCAGGACTTGCTTTAAAGAGTCTTTTGTGTTTCTAGATGGTCAGTTGTGGAGAGGGCCCACAGTGGGCTGAGGGTCAGATGAAAGAGTTAACAGAAGAGAAGAAGCCAGCAAGATTTGTATGTTTGTGAGAAGAAGAGAAAGAAGATAAAGGTAGAGGAAAACAAAGAACATCTGTGCTGCAAAAAACACCATGGAAAAACAAGATCTATCTGTATTTTGGATTTTTGGGGACACTTTCTCCAAACAGTGCTTCCACCAATGGACTTGAGGGCTGGTGTGGTGATGGGCAATGAGATGGGGTGCACTATGGGGTCAGGAGGGTATAAAAATGCTATGTATGGGCACAATAAAGGCTTGGACAAAGTTTCTTACAGATCTGCTTTGTGCTGCGTCTGCTCTAACAGTGACAGTCAGTAAAAGCAGGAAATATAAACAAATGTACAAGAATCTAGTCATTGTTATTTCAACTAAACGATTTTTGATAGAATGTAGGATATCCTTCAATGGACAATATGGTTGATTATCATTAAATTATTTAATAAGTTTACATCTATTACTTAAATCATTTACACTTACACATAAAACCAGAATAAAAGTAAGAATTTAAAAATAAGGTCAATTACATAAGCCAAGAGCACACATCTGTTTAATGGCTGACCACAGTGACACACAATTCTGACATTTTCTTTTGCATTATTGTGAACAAAAGTATCTCTTTTTTTCTTATTCTTCTCTGGCTAGCTTTATTCCTTTTCTAGAGCAGATGGAAGTCTGGTTTCATTAACCATAATTAGACATTTACAATGCATCTGACCTGTAATTTAGAGGCCTCTTATAGCCATTCAAAAGATACTAGCATTTTAAAGCTATAATTAATTCTATTGGATCAGACAGTTTGATGAGTATCTAAGTGTACTGAACATCTAAAATAGAACATAAAACTCAGACTCTTGCAGTACCTCATTTCTGTGCATTGGAACACAGCCAGTTCAGGTGGAGGCATTCTCATTGTACACATCCACAGCTAATTTAAGTCAGACAAGAGTGAACTAGAAGATTTATTTGTCTGTAGTATTTCTAATTTTGTCTTTCTAGGAAGAAAGTGAAACATGAGATGGAGGTTTGTGGGGGGAGAGGGAGGAAATACAGGTTTGAGACATATCCAAAAGTCCCTTACAACTCTGTTTTTTTGGACAGTTTACACTGTAGTACCTACTAGGCTGTCCTGAGGTACAGCCTTCTGCCCTTTATGGAGGAGTTCAAAGGAGAATGTGCATTCAGCAACTTCAACTCACGTCACCATCGTGACCGATCCAAAAGAGGTTCAGCAGACCACAGTGTGTTTGGAGAGCAGCTCCAGCTCACACCCACCCAACAGCATGTGCCACACCGAAAACAGCTGCTCATCTCCACCTTTCATCCTGTGAAGTACAGAGATGCATCTTCCTGTGCAAATGACTCTTAAGTCTCAAATTTCCAAGCTGGCTCCTCCTAGAAAGCCCATTTCTCCCTTGCTTAACCACAGGACACGGCATTTTTATGGAGCTGGTGGTGAGAGGGATAAGGAGAGCTGCTGCTGCTCAGTGAAGCAAGGGAGACACCACTCCTGGAAGTGCTCAGAAAGAGACTAGACACGGCATTTGGTGCAAAGATTTAGCTCACATCGTGGTGTTCAGTCAAACACAAAGATCCTGGAGGTCTTTTCCAACCTTATGGATTCTGTGACTCAGTGACAGACTGGGGCTGGGGGAAGGATGATGTATGGATGGAGGGATGGACAGGTGGTGTAATGGCTATGGCTGTATGTAGAGCCTTGTCCTTGCAGACAAGGATAGATGATTAGGTGGACTAAGCTGGATAGGTAGGTAGAAATATCTCTAGCATTTGTTGCTGCTCCAGAAGAGCCACCAATGTGTGGAGATCTTGCCTGCAGGCTGTTGTCACCCTCTGTTCTTCACACAGGTAAAAGGAGCTGACAATACAGACAACTCTGTGTGAAGCAAAGGCTGCTCCAGCTGCCTTTAGGTGGGAAGTTATATCTCCAATGTTTTTCATTGCATCTCAGAAGAGGTATTTCAAGCCCAGTGGCAGAATTACATCCTTGAAATATTTTCTTTTCCCATGGCCCCAAGGAGACATGAAAGCAGCTGTCAGAGAGAAGGGAGGCTCCGGGTCAATGAGAACAGCCCCTGCCTAATTCCCAACTGCACAATTGTTTTCTACTAGCAATATTTAAAATATTTAATAGAGTAACAGAATCGTAGAATCTCTGACCGCTTTGGGTTGAAAGGACCCTAAAGCTCACCTCGTTCCACGCCCTGCCATGGGCAGGGACACCTTCCCCTATCCCAGGCTGCTCAAGCCCTGTCCAACCTGGCCTTGAGCACTTCCAGAGACGGGACAGCCACAGCTTCTCTGGGCATTCACTCCTGCGCTTTTACAGACCTGGTAAATCGCCCTGAGGAACTCCTCGGGTGCTGTGTCAGCGCTGCTGCCCTGCTCAGCGCGGTGCCAGGCCCGGGCCGTTCCCCGAGTGTCCCCCGGGCCGTTCCCGTGTCCCCGGCCCCGCTCTGTTCCGTTCCCGGAGTGTCCCCTCGGCCCGGGCCGTTCCCGTGTCCCCAGCCCCGCTCTGTTCCGTTCCCGGAGTGTCCCCTCGACCCGGGCCGTTCCCGTGTCCCCGGCCCCGCTCCGTCCGTTCTCTCCCGCCCATTGCCGAGCCCTCAGCGCCGCTGGGCCCGCTGGCCCCTCAAGGGCCTCCCCCCCGCTAGGGGGCGCCGTGCGCAGCGGGGGGCGCATGCGCGGGGGGGCGCGGCTCGGCGCATGCGCAGCTCCGCAATGCGGGTGGTGGTGGGTGAGTGCGGGCCGTGAGGCCGGAGTGGGTTCGTGAGGGAGCGGGTTCGTGAGGAAGGAGCGGGTTCGTGAGGAGGGAGCGGGTTCGTGAGGAAGGAGCGGGTTCGTGAGGAAGGAGCGGGTTCATGAGGAGGGAGCGGGGCCGTGAGGAGGGAGCGGGTTCGTGAGGGAGCGGGTTCGTGAGGAGGGAGCGGGGCCGTGAGGAAGGAGCGGGTTCGTGAGGAGGGAGCGGGTTCGTGAGGAGGGAGCGGGTTCGTGAGGGAGCGGGTTCGTGAGGAGGGAGCGGGTTCGTGAGGAGGGAGCGGGGCCGTGAGGAAGGAGCGGGGCCGTGAGAGAGCGCGAGTGGCGAGCGGAACGGAGTTTTGGAGAAGGATCAGGCGGTCCTGGATTGCGGGTTCTGCCCGCTGGGCTGGAGCCAGGCCGCCTCTTCCCCCCGGTTATGGGGCTGGCTATGGTGCGCGGGCCAGGGCCCGGCGGCGCTGCTGGGGCTGCGGTGATGCACCCCCAGGCTCGGGCCGCGGGGCGCCTCTGCTGCCGGGCGGTGACGGCCCAGGGACACAGCCCTGACAGCCTGTCTGACTCTCTCACCAGGTGGTGGGACTGGCTTCGTGGGCAGAGCCCTGACCCAGCTGCTGCGGAGCCGAGGGCACCAAGTGACCCATGTGTCGCGACGAGGGGGCAAGGATCGGATCAGCTGGGTATGAGAGCAGTCACAGGAGGGGGAACGTGGCTGGGCTGAGAAACCAGCCCGTGTGCCCTGCCTTTCCATGGCATAGAGGGAGCCTGCCAAGGGAGGTCTGGCTCCTGTGGATGTTCTTTTGGGCTGCTGGGTGCTCCATGGGTCACAGTCATTGAAATGGGTACTGCTGTAGCTCCAAGGAGCAAAACCTTCCCCGTTCATGCTTGTAGTCTGCAAATGTCAGGAAGAAACTGGCTGAAATTCTTAGGAGCTTGCCCAGCTTATTTGTAGTGAAGGCTTGAGCAGAGGGGAGCCCTAATGTGTTGATGTGTCTGTTACTCCTGCCTAGGAAGAGCTGTCCCGCTCCGGGCTGCCCCCGTGTGATGCTGTGGTCAACTTGGCTGGTGAAAATGTCCTCAACCCTTTCCGCAGGTAACTTGATGTTCTGTAGTGCTGTTGGGACAAGGTGGAGGCAGGACAGTCCTGTGTTGTCAGAGAATGTGGAAAGGGAGGAAACAATATTACCAGGAAGCTCTTGAGTTAACCAACTATTGACATTTGCATCTTCAAGTATCCAGAACACTTCTGTGGGCCTGGTAGGTTCTGAGAGACCTTTGGAAGAAAGGTTCCCTCCTGGATCTACAGATGGAGGCTAGAAAAGTTAGTTCCACATTTCCAAAAGGATGTTGGGTGCCATGCCTACATTTGATAATGCAAAATCAGAACCAAAGTTTGACTTCTAGGAGGAACAGATCCTTTGTCTAGATCCTTTGTTGACTTTGTCCGAAGGCAATCCAAACCCCACAGTCTTTTAGGGGAAGTGAAGAGCCATCATCTTCCAGTGTTTCCCTGCATTTATGCTGTAAGATGACTTGTCCTCCGTTTGCCCTGCGGTGAGGGGAGTTCCTGTGACCTCTCCTGTGCTTGTGAGCTGGTGTTGGCTGGGTGTCAATAGAGGACATGAAATGATTCACATGACCACCCTCAGTGTTAGAACAAAAAAACTGTCTTTTATTCCCTGACTCCAGTATTTATAGATTCTTGACAATGACCAGGGATTGGATAATTAAGTTTCCACCTTCCCAAGCACACTGGTCATGTGAAATGTCCATCAAAAGACATTTCTTAGAAGGAATGTGATAAAAAACTTACGTTTACAGAACTTTCATGGGAAAGTAACTAAAACTATGAAAACATTATCAGAAGGCTTAATTTTCAGGGCAACAGCTGGGGTCCCCCTTGGTGGCAGTGTTTCCTGGGGTGTCCTTGTGAGGTGTTTAATCCCTGGTTCTCCCTTTCCCAGATGGGGTGATGCCTTCTGCAGGGAGGTCACCAGCAGCCGGGTGGAGACCACGAAGACCTTGGCCAAAGCCATTGCTGCTGCTGAACAGCCCCCCCGTGCCTGGGTCCTCGTCACTGGCGTAGGTATTGGTTGGGCCTGACCAAAACACCACTCATGCTGACCTGGAGAGGCTTTACCTGCAGACAGAAACACAGTTCCTCGGGAGCACATGTCTTGCCTTGAAATGTCAGCTTTACTGCAATCAATGTCGCTGTGTTCAGACAAGCCTTGATAAGCTTTAGTACTGCTGGAGAGGAATTTGGGTCTCTATGCAATTTGGGTCTCTATGCTTTGTCTTGGTGTCATTAGGGCAGAAGCTTTTCTGTGTGAGCTTTGCTGTGAAAGCCTTCAGGCATCCCATAGAATTAATTTGTGTAAGTAAGGCCTCAGCTGGAGCCCTCTGCATTATCTCCAACTGCTTGCTGCAGCCTTTAAAGCTGCCATGGTTTATCCTCCGTGATGCCCAGTATTAAAGCAGACACTTTCCAGCCAGCTCAGTGTGTTGCTTGCAGGCCTGTTTGGGGCTGCCTCAGTGTTAGTGCATCCTGCTAAACCTGTAGAGCACATTGGTAGTTCAAAAACTTGTCAGCATTGCCATCAGAGACCCTGTGCTGTTCATGTGAGGATGTCCCTGGTGGAGTGATTGAGCTCACAGAATCCCAGAATGGTTTGGGTTGGGAGGAGCCTTAAAGCCCATCCAGTGCCACCCCTGCTATGGCAGGGACACCTTCCACTGTCCCAGGCTGCTCCAAGCCCCATCCAACCTGGCCTTGGACACTTCCAGGGACCCAGGGGCAGCCACAGCTTCTCTGGGCACCCTGTGCCATGGCCTCCCACCCTCACAGGGTAGAGTTTCTTGCTAATGGCCAATCTAAACTGATTTTCAATTTGAAGCAATTCCCCCTTGTCCTGGCACTCCAGGCACTTGTAATCTCTCTCCAGCTTTCTTGTAGGCTCCCTTCAGGCACTGGATGGTTGCAATAATGTCTGTTTTCCAGGCTGAACAAGTTTCCCAGTTCTCTCGTCCTTTCCTCACAGGAGTTCTGGGTTCCTGGAGGCAGAGAAGATGGTCTGATGGGGAAGGGGGGGCTTGGTGTCATCATTCAACTCTGACCCCCTTTCTGCTGTTACCCTGCAGGTTATTACCGCCCCAGCCCCACAGCTGAGTACACTGAAGACAGTCCAGGAGGGGATTTTGACTTCTTCTCACGCCTGGTGAGCTCGTGGGAGGCTGCAGCTCTCATCCCTGGGAGCCCAACTCGTGGTGTTGTGGTGAGATCAGGTGAGATGGGGCATCATGCTTATTAATGGTGACTCTGCTTTACTGCTGGGGCAAGAGTGGGAAGAGATGGGTAAGGGGCATCAGTTCTTCTGTCTCTCCTTGTTGGGGGTCCTGTTCTAGTCCAGCCCTCTAAGGATTCTCCTGCTTGTAGGTCTGGGTGTGTAGGGGGCTTTTTCCCTTTGGGCAGGGGTACCTGATCTCACTCTCTTCTCCCCACAGGTGTAGTGCTGGGTCGAGATGGTGGTGCAATCTCTCAGATGCTCTTGCCTTTCCGTCTGGGACTTGGAGGCCCTATGGGCTCTGGACTCCAGCCCTTCCCATGGATCCACATTCAGGACCTGTCTGGGATTGTGTGTCATGCCCTGGAGAAAGAGTCTGTGCAAGGCATCCTCAATGGTGTTGCCCCATCCTCCCCTGGCACCTCCAATGGCACCTTTGCTCAGGAGCTGGCGGCAGCCCTGGGGCGCCCGGCCCTGTTGCCGGTGCCTGCCTGGGCTGTGCGGGCTGTCTTTGGGGCAGAGCGGGCGGTCATGCTGCTGGAGGGACAGAGGGTGCTGCCCAAACGCACTCTGGAGAGCGGCTACCACTTCATCTTCCCCGAGCTGCCTGCAGCTCTGAAGGACATTGTGGCTTAAGGCCTCCTAAGTTGGGCTGGGCTGGGCCCTGTTTGTGTGAGCTCCCATGCCTTCCCATGAAAGAGGGGAGCCCTGCCCCTTGATGCTTCCCCATCTCCCTACAAAAAGGGTGAGAAAAGGGATCCTTTTCCCCTGTATCTCCCTGTGTGCATCCCCAGTTTAGGAGTCATCCCTCTTACTGCCACCTGAATCTCAACATCACCTGCATTTGGGGAAAGGAAGGCACAAGCCCCTCAAAGGATTGTGACTGTGGAATTGCCCGTCTTCCTTTTTGCATGGTGTTTGTGTGTGAGCTGCTGGCAAAGCAGCTGGGGGTGTAATGTCTTCTTCCCTGAGAGATGTGGCAGGAGGAAACAGGTCCTAATGCTGTTTTGATTCTTCCATGGTACTGGAAGTCACCCTTCCTGTTTTTCCTCATGATGACACAGGCAAAGCGAAGAGCATAAGTCTCTTTCTAGGTCTTGGTGGCTGTGGGAGAAGATCCATCTTAGGGTGCTGAATACAGATTTCTTGGAGACTCTGCCCTCTCTTGTGTCTGGTACCAGGCTGATGTGTCAGTACCTTCAGCTGAATCTAGTCCAACCCTTCCAGGGTTCCATGCTCCTTGTGCTGTGGCAGGGATGAGGGAGAACGCTGCTTTGCCAGCCTGTAGGGAAAAGGGTGACAATCAGACTGCGTCCCCTTTTGCCTTGGCTACATGCCCACTACATCTAAGCTTGTGCTGAGGAGAGCTGGGTGGTGCATCATTGTGTGAGGCAGTGCAAGTCACAGCTTTAGTCTAAAGGAAGATTTCAGCTATTGCCTTCATTGTGCTTACCTCGAATCAGGGTGGTTTTCTTTTATTGATCCCATGAGGTGGTGCTTGTGTTCAGGGTGTTCCCCCTGACTACACACAGAATATCCAAGCTGCCTGGTCTGCCCTGGGGGGCAGTACCTCTACCCTTGTCAAGCAGATTGCAATTTCATCATCTCACAGTGGCAGGAAATGTATCCACATGCTTCCCTTGACCCACTTCCACAGCCTAAAGTGGGTTGCAGGTTGTGAAGTCCACAGAGCAGCAAAGTTTATTATAGCAGTACTTCTGGAGAGACATTCCTACTGTGATGTAAGTTAGGACTAGAAAATTGTATTAAAAGGCACTTCAGGCAGATAAAGACCTACTCTTTACCATTCAGAGCAGCAGCAGTCCATGTATTTTTGGTTTATGCCATGCTATAGTCAGAGTAGCTGAAGGATCAGTCTTGGTGAAGTCTAGATGTCCCACTCTCCTGACTCTTTGCCCATACATACTGGAGACAGAATGGCAATGTGCTGGCTTTCCAGGCAGGAAAAATAGAGTGGGACTGCAGATGGAACTGGACATAGTCCTTGCAGTTAGTGTAAGCACAGCCAGCTGAAGTGGGACTTCGGGAGTAGTCATGAAAGCAACGTGGTTTGAGACACATGTGGGTTTCCTGGACTGTGTCTTTGCTGCCTGTAAGTTAGGTGCAGCTTCCTTCCTCTTCCCAAGAGCTTGTTTTCTGTGAGAGTAGGCTGACATACTCTGAGATACAGACCCAGTTCCTTGTGGGCCAGTACCATGGGGGCAGTCAGTAGTGCTGCTTTAGTTACTTCAGCTGAGTATTTAGAGCTTCAGAGCTTCCCCAGATGTTGTGGTCTGCAGCACCCTTCTGTCAGGCAGGCAGGCTAACCAGCCCAGTTAGGTTGTTGCTGTACCTGTATAAACTTTGATGACTGCAATGGGTTGTGATTGTAAATGAGAACAAGTATTTTTTGAGAACTGCCATCTTCAGCTCTTCTGAAAGAAGTGTTTGCATCCCACAGAGGACTGACACTAAGCAGAGTTCCCAGGCCTTGGACTCACTGTCTGGATGTGTAACTCACTCAGGACTTTTGAAAAGTTGCCTCTGTATGATGTTTGGCTTAAATATATGACAGGTTTAAATGAGCTTCTGTCATCTGAATCTGTATATGGGATCACTGTCTTCTGAGTGCAGTTAAGACTTTCCAGCACAATAAATTCACACATGCCCCATGCCCCTTTCTTTGCAGTAGAGCCAGAAAAGGTGCATGTTTGGGTGACAGCAGGCTGAAATCTCAATAGAATATATCTGGTTTTGGTGACCTGGCCCCCAGGCTGCAAGGTTGTGTGATCCTGAGTACAGGCATTGTTACCCCAGGGCTGGCATTGCAGTGCTCAGGGCTAGCAGAGTGTTTGCAGGCATACCTGAGCCAATGCTGTGCCCCTCTGCATTGGGGCAGGTGTCTCTGTTCCTTTAGAGGTTAATGATTTTGTTAAGCCATGTGAAAAGCAGCAGCTGTGGCCCAGGACCCTCCTGTGTGGCCACTGACATCCCAGCCTGGGGGTCTTGTAGCCAGTGTTTCTGTCCAAGCTGAGGACACAGCTGTTCCTTCCTGTTTGCAGGGTAAGGCAGCCCTGATGGTGAGCTGTGTCACACGCAGACACGTGGACAGTGACACACAGATGATACTGGCATGGCTGTTAGCACCCACACACAGGACACAGGTGACACACAGGCACCGTGCATGATGGGGCTGGCAGACTCGTGTGACACCCTCAGGGTTCACAAGGATGTGCACACTTGGGAATCCTTTGAGCACTTGAGTATGACCCCTCTGTCCACCCAGCACTCCAGCATGGACCACAGCATCCTGACCCATCCCCTCCTTGCCAGCTGCTCCAGCTTGACACACCAAAGCAACACTCAAATGGCTTATCCCAAAGGCACACCACACTTGCAGGTATCTCCAAGTACCAACACGGATCCCTTGCCCTCCTGATAACCCTGCCCATACCTGGAGTCCCCTACTTGGAATTACTGCTGCTGGATAAATGTGTACACCTGGTTTGTGGGATATACAGTTGCTTCCTCCAGAATCAGCACACCTGCTGTCCTCCAGCTGGCATGGAGCCCCTGACTCTCCTTGCTCAGGCTTGCTCCCCCAGCAGCTGCTCTTGTGGGCACAAAGTATTCCTGCCCCAGTGGCTGTAGGGTGAGTTCCCACTGGCTCCAAGAGCTGCTACCACAGGCTGGGTCTCTGCTCTCCCTCTCTCCCTGTCTGATTTCAGGAGTTGGCCTCAGTATGCCAGCTGCCCACTTGGTCCTTGCAGACCACAGAGGGACCCTGGGAGGTTGCACAGAGTGTTACAGAAAGATTAAATAAGCCAGGACTGTGGTGCTCAAGTCTAGAGCTCAGCCAGACCAGGACTGACTGCTCTCACAGGTTTACACCCAACCAGGCTCTCATAACCCTTTTCTGTCTAACCCCTCCTGGCTGCTCCCTGTCCCAGCATAGTTCCTCAGCAGCTGCCATCCCACTGTCTTCATCCAACATCCTGGACACTGAGCTTTGCATCCTTATCAGTTGCAAAGTCCTGGGCTGCCTACAGCTTCTTGAGAGCTCGTCAGCTGGTGTGAGTGATGCCATTTGTTTCTGGTTACTTGCCTTGTTAATGCTAATTGGTCAGGATTTATGAGATGTCTCCCATACTTCCCTACTGTAAAAATAAATGTTCTCAGCCTCACACAGCCTTACCCATTTTTGTGACTGATCAGATTTGTTCTCATCACAGCCTTCCTCATCATGTCTGGTTCATCTCTATGTCTTTCATGGCTCCTTTGATCAGATATCCCCAAACGAGCTGACATGCTCCTTTTACATCCCTGGACACTGCCCTGCAGTGGGATTCTGACAGGGGCTGCACTCTTCACTCCCCTGGGGCCTGAATGGGCCCCCTCATGGGCTCTACTCACAGGGGCAATGACCCCTCTGGGCACTGAAGGGGCTGTGTGTGCCAGCAAGGGCTGCAGTCACTGGTCCCCCATCAGAGGCAATGGGCAGGAACACACTGAGGCACTTAGGATCAGTAGCACCTCTGTGTTACTTTGTACAGGCAGCTCCAGTGTCTGGCTGGGATAGCCACATGTCTCCAGGCACCAGGGCATGTGACAGCTGTGTCCAGGCTGATCCTGGAGTTTTGGGCTCATTCTGGCAGAGATGAGTGATCTGCAGTGGTGCCTTGCTTTGGGGTTAGCTCTGGGCTGACTGCTAAGTTGCAACATAGTATTAAAGACAGCAAGGCTTAATTTTGAGTTTTCTGTACCCATAGTTCTGCACCATTTGTATTGTTAGTCTGCTTTACACATTCTTTCACAAACTGTAAGCCACTGATTTCCTAATTAAAGTTGGTATTTCCCTTCCTTGTACCCATCAATTTCCACTGAACTATGTTCAGACTTGACTGGGACAATTTTCCAAGATTTTAGGGCATGTTGTGACTACCCTGTCCTTTCTCACAGCTTACAAATTTGTAAATCTGAAGCTGAAATCCTAGGCAAGTATCTAAGTTCTCGGCTTTGCTGCTGGTTGAACCTGGAAAGGAGAAAGTGGCATTCACATCCCCCAGCCTGGGCAGAGCCCCTGCATCATCAGGGGTTCAGTCTGGACTCACAAAAGCTTTCCAGGAGGGTGCTGGGCTGGGGCTGCTGGAGGTGACAGCGGCTCTGATTCCTGACAGTGAGCTGTGCTGGTTAATCCCTGCTGCTGGGGTTGATGCACAGAGCCTGTGAGGGCTGTGAGGCACAGTGCAGTGCTCTGCAACCCTTTGTTGAGAGATGGACAGGCCTCATTCCTGCAGTCTCTGCTGTTAACACCGATGTTTTTGAGCCCTTTTTATGCCTGGTGAGGGCTCCCACATATCCTGCTCAGAACCTGAAAAGATGCTGCAATTCATACCAGTTGTTCTTGGGGGTACTGATCTGCCTGAGCTGGAGGAGGGGGATGGAGAGCAGACTGAAGCCACATGATCCAAGGGAAATTGGGCAGTGACCTCTACACAACTGAGGCACACAAAAGCCTGGGGCTGATTGGGATCCACACAGTGGTGCCAAGCGAGTGCTAACACTCAGCAGGCCACTTGCAGTCATTTATCAGCAGTCCTGGCTAACTGGGGAGGTTCCAGCTGACTGGAGGTTAGCAAATATGATTCCCACTTGCAAGGAGGGCCAGAAGAAGGGTTTGGGGAACTCTAGGCCTGACAGTATGACCTTGGTGCCAGGAAGGGAACAGATCATCCTGAGTGCCATCATCTGGTAGGTACAGGAAAACCTGATCAGGCTGGCCAGCATGGGTTTAGGAAAGGCAGGTCCTGCTTGGCCAGTCTGGTCTCCTGTGACAAGATGGGTGGGTGGGTGAGGGACAGACTGTGGATATCATCTACCTGGATTAGTAAAGCCTTTGACTCAGTTTTCCACGGTGCTCTCCTGGAGACACTGGCTGCTCCTGGAGACAATGGCCTGCATGGGCACACTCTCCACTGGGTAAAAACCAGTCTGGGCAGCTGAGTGCTAAGTGTGGTGGGGAAGGGAGTTAAAATCCAGCTGGTGGCCCATCACAATTGGTGTTCCCCAGGGCTCAGTACTGGGGTCCTTTTTAGTGCCTTTCATCAATGATCTGGACTGGGAGGCTGAGTGCACTCTTAGTAAGTTGGCAGGCACCAGCTTGGATGGGAGTTTTGGGAGGGTGGGATGGCTCTGCAGAGGGGTCTGGACAGGCTGGATCCGTGGGGCAAGGCCAGTGGTAGAAGGCTCAACGAGGCCAAATGCTAGGTCCTGCACCTGGGTCACAAAAAGCCCATGCAGTGCTCCAGGCTTAGGGAAGAGGGCCTGCAAAGCTGGAAGGACTGGGGCATGCTGGTTTACAGGGGCTCAGGATGAGCTCATGTGTGCCCAGGTGGCCAAGCAGGGGCCATGGCACCTGGCACCATGGACACATGGGCCCTGTGACTCCAGCTGCAGCACACACACACAGGACACACAACAGAGAGCCCTGACCCAGACAGGGAATCCTGACTGCACTGAGCAGCAGCAGGGCACGGCCAGACAAGTGTGGTTCCTCCCCATAACATCCCTAGGAGCCATCTGAGATGCTTTTCTCCTTTCATTCCATGATGGGTCCTTTATCTCCTGGGCATTAACTCTGCCTCAGCCTCAGGCTGACCCAGGAGCTGTTCCCAGACTCACTGGAGCAGGTATCACACCCAGCCCTGTGCCTGCTGCATCTCCTGGGAGAGCCCTTGGGAGAGGTGGCTCAGTGTCCATTTCTCTGGTTAGCTTACTGTGGTTTCTCTGCCTGCTGCTGGGCATGTGTGCCCCTTTGTGTATGTGTAGACCAACTTTTTATTGTATAACCAGGAAAATTCACTTTGTAAAGGAGCAGAGAAGTGTTTTGGAATAATTAGTGCCCTGAGGGCTTTACTAATACAACAATCCTGTAGCAATGACTAAATTTTTATTTTAAAGCACAGTTGAACACAAGCTCCAGGGCAGAAAGTCTGTGGTTGGGAGAGTATAATATGCATTTTTTCATCTTGCAAAGGGGGGGAAGTAACTACACTGCCATGAACATTCCCATTTTAGTTCTGCTCCAATTATCATAAGGTTCCTGCATCTGCACGTGGTCCTGATCCACATGACGTGAAGCACTACAAGAACTCTTTAATTAGCCCCACAGTGACAAATCTAGTTTTGCTAATTATATTATTGTTATTCACTTCTGAATGACCAGAAGTGCAAGGTGATTTGAGATTTTGCTTTCTTCTTGAATCCCATAGTTTCCCTTAACAAAGGCATCAGGAATCCTATGAGGGAAGGTTGTTGGATCCTTTTGTTGGAGGTAGGTTTGCATCCCCTGCTCCTCTGAGTAGAGCTGTGCTGTTTTATCTTGTAACTTGGGAATGGCACCTCGTAGCTTGTGTGAAGATGGATCACAGAAACAGGAATTTGCTGAAGGTGTTTGCTCTTTCTGCCAAAAATACTGGAAGGATGAGTAATTCCACGTGCTGCCAGTGACAGTGATTATACTGTGAAGGAGAAAATGACCTGAAAATGCTCGGTTGTCACTTTTAATATAGAATTTTAACACTCAGCTTCAGAGACACTCCCCATGTGTTGGGAGAGGTCTGAGGGAAGGCAGGCACGAGTCATTTGTCAAATGTCTCAGCATTTCTGTATTTCAAGTTTTTGCTGGAACTCAATCTTAGTTTTATGATAGAGAGATTACTGAGGCAAAAGAGAAAGATTGGATTAGAGTTGAAAGCAAATTGCTTTTTCTCTCCCCCAAGCTTCTGTGAAAATACTATTGTTTATGGGAAATGAGAACAAAGAATACACAGTATTAACTGTGGATTGTTAGAAAACATGATTTGATACCAAAAGTGGCTTTCCTTTTTGGATCTGTAGAAAAAATCTGCAATTTTCAAGCAGAAAATAGGATATGTGTATAAGGGTTTAAAATGGAATTATTCACAGACATTAAGGAGCAAACTGTGATGGGAAAAAGTTACATTATCCCTGCAGAGTATCCACCAGAAGCAATAGAAATGTGCAGAAAGTTCTTGTTTCTACAGTTCTCTGCAATTCCATCTTGGGAATAATTTACCAGTTTTTAGGGGAAAATAAAAAAGTTGTGGTTTATTTTGCATGTGGCTTTTTCTTGTAAGAAGTCAGATTTTTGTTTCAGCAGCCAAATAGAGGTAGTAACTTCCCATCAGTGAAATGGCTCAGTCATCTTGGGCTGTGGGTGCAGGTGAGCAGTTGTCATCCTCTCTTAGAACTTCCCCACAGTGTCTCCAAATTCACTGGAATATACAACATTATTTTTCTAACACTTGAGGCACTGTCTCTGTGATTTTTAACTCATGCCATTTATCTGACTGAAAAGTTTCAAAAAGGACTGTGGTGCAGAGATCTTTGTAATAATATAATGTAAGGGAAGACTAGGACTTGGAAAGAAATTTGGTGGAGACTGAGCTGTCCATGGAGCCTAAGGAGGACACAGTGATGTTCCTTTAGGGTGAGCACATTCCCTCTCCAGACTTCTTGACTCTGATGGGAGCTGAGACAGCCACCTCCCTTGTCCTTATTTTTTAGTGCACAGATCACCTGGCTTGATGGAGACTTACATGTCCAGCCAGCCACAAGGGTGGGAGGGGAGGATTAAGGAAAGCAGCTCCTGTGGGGGTGACTCTTTTGTCTCTTTAGACAGAGAGCTCCTGCAGCTCCATGGATAAGTTTCAGCTCAGCCTGACTTGCCAGTCCTTGCTTTAGGTGAGGTGACTGCCAGGCAGAGGTGCTGCTTCCCAAGGTGAGTGCTGTGGTGCTCTAGAGGGAAGGGATGCCACACAGAGGAACCTTGAGAGGACAGAAGTGGGCTGGGGCAAACCTCAGAAAGTCCAGCGAGGCCAGTTACAGGGTCCTGCACATGGCTGAGGGCAATCCCAAGGCTGGACAGTGCGTGGATTGAGAGCAGCCCTGCAGAGGAGGGTGTCTGGTGCATGAAAAACTCAGTATGTCCTGTCAGTGTCCACTCACAGCCCAGAAAGCAATTGTATCCTGGGCTGCATCAAAAGCAGCATGGTCAGCAAGTCAAGGGGGATAATTCTACCCATAAACTCCCTTCTCCCGAGACCCCACCTGCAGAATGGTATTCAGCTCTGGGACCCCAAGCAAAAGGAGCACAGGGACCTGCAGAGACGGACCATGGACCTCCTGATCCAAGGAGGGCCACAGACATGCTCAGGAGGCTGGAGTACCTCCCCTGTGTGAGAGAGCTGGGGTTATTTAATGTATGGAGAGAAGAAAAAGCTCTGGGGAAATCTTCCAGCAGCCTTCCAGTGAAAGTGGCCTACAAGAGAAATAGAGGGGCTTTATACAAAGGCATGTGGTGATGGGAGTTGTTGAGGACAGCAAAATGGGGAAAGTAGTCAATGCACTGGATGGCAGGGCTGATATTTGTAGGGACAGTTTGGAGAAATAGGTTGGCACAAACATTATAAAGTCTGACATAAGTAAATATGTCATCTTGCATCTAGGAAAGGACAGGCCTGTGCAATCAGCCTGGGTTAGAGGCCTGCCCAGGAAGCAGCTTTGTAGATAATGACCCTGATAGACAAAGAGCTGAACAGGAGATGGGAATTTTTTCCTCTGTCAAAAAAAGTGACAGACAGCTTCAGCTCTGCAAAGGTCTGGCCAGCTAGTGCAGGGAAATGATCCCAGCTCTCCATCAGTGCAGGACTGTGTCAAGACCACTGCACTCCAGGAAACCTCATTTCAGTATGTGACTACCTGATGAGATGAGGAGATAGAGCCTTCTGGAGGTGGAGACAAACAGCAACAGACACTAATTGGAACATCCTAAGTTCTCACTAAATGTAAGGGAATTTGTCTGTATTGTGTTGGGTTTTTTTCCCCCTATAAAACTGGTCATATACTAGAAATCCCTCCCAACATAAATTATTATATGATTCTATGTTTTAATAATTATATTGTCCAACACACATTTATAGTCATCTTTATTGCTCTTGTTTGTGCAGGGATAAAGAATGGAATCAAAGAACATCACCACTGTGACAGAATTTGTCCTGTTGGGTCTGACACAGAGTCACAAGCTGCAGTATTGTCTCTATGTGATCTTCTTCCTCATCTATGTAATAACCTGGCTACTGAACTTCACCATCATTGCCACTGTGGCTGTGGACCAACAGCTCCACACCCCCATGTACGTTCTCCTGGCCAACCTCGCTTTCCTCGACATCAGCGACTCCTCAGTCAATACTCCCAAACTGCTGGCAGGCCTCCTCACCCAGCACAAAATCATCTCGTTCAATGAGTGTTTCCTCCAGATATTCTTCTTCCATTTCATTGCAGGTGCAATGTCTTTTTTGCTCGTAGGGATGACAGTCGATCGGTTTGTGGCCATCTGTGAGCCACTGCGCTACTTGTCCATCATGAGCTGGAATGTGTGCACAGGATTGGTGGCAGCTGCATGGTTTGGTGGATTTCTTCATTCCATTATACAAACTGGTCTTCTTCTCCAGCTACCATTCTGTGGCCCAAATGTACTGGACAATTTCTACTGTGATGTCCCTCAAATCATCAAAGTGGCCTGCACTGACACTCACATGGCTGAACTCCAGATGGTGTTTAATAGTGGAGTGATCCTCATCACCCTTTTTGTAATCTTGATTACTTCTTACATTGTCATCCTGTTTAAGATAAGGACATGCCTCACAGAAGGGAAGCGAAAAGCTCTGTCTACCTGTGGAACACAGATAACTGTTGTGAGCTTAATATTCATCCCCTGCATCTTCACCTATGCCCAGCCTTATAAGAAATACCCCAGGGACAAGGTGGCCTCCATTGTTTACACTGTGTTTGCTCCAATGCTAAACCCCATCATCTACACACTGAGAAACACTGAGATGAAAAAGGCCATCAGGAGAACACTGGGAAAAGTATTTCTGTCAGCAGGAATACAGAAACCAGACCGACAGTAGATCCAAAGACATCAGATCTGGTGTTTCCATGAGAAAACCGTGTTCATCACCGATATTCCTGCTCCTTCAGTACGCGAGCAACTTTCTAGATGTGAGATGGGGACAACATTCACTTCCCATCAGTTTAGGAAGGTCAGGCACATGGAGTGTGCAGTATGGTGGAATGTCTAAGGCCTAATAAAAGTTGTCTGCAATAAATCACCTACAGAAACATCACCATGACACACCCTGGGTGCTGACCATGCGAGGGGCCCTACCCACACCCTCCTCCTCTCCTATGGAAATCACAGCTGAGCCTTCCACTCCAGCATGTCTCACTTCTCTTTAGCACCCTGGTGTAGTTTCATCTCTAAGTTAGCACTGATGCCTTACTGAACCTGGAGATAAAACAACACACTTTGGAGATAATATTAGTTATAGAAGGGAATATAAAGGCTGGTCTTTGTTGGAGGCCTCCAGAGGCAGACATGGAAAATATCCACAAAATGCCCACTCCCCGTGGGGTGAATACAGTTTTATAAGTTTAGCAAATTAGCATATTTAACAAAAATCACTAATTAGGAGCACAAGAGGTGATGCAATTTTCCCCAGTTCAGCCTTCTCTGAATCCTCCCAGCTCAGATGGAAATTAAACTTTATTTATAAAAATACATCTTGAAGAGCTGGTCTCAGCCTTGGTTCCTAGGGAGAACCAAGGTAGGATAGGGGTCTGGGAATGTATTTTATCTTTCTGCCTATCAGGATAGGGAAAAGTACTGGGGAAAAATAGCTAGAATACAATAATAGGCTGCAGAGATACAAATGCATGTGTAAAGAATACAGAGAATACATGAAAGATAAAAGGCAAAAATCAATTTGACATCAGCACGATGACATCTGCACATTACTGCATTAGTAACTTCACCAGCAATGTTGAGATAGAGAGAAAAGCATTCTGAAAATGCATTAGTGGGAGAAAACTCTCAGACCTGTAAGGATTATTTAGGTTTAGAGCTGTTTGAGTTTTAATTCCCTTAGAGAGACAAGTGAGAAATTAAATCCCTCTTGACAGTAGAAACAAAAAACTCCCACAAAACATATAAACAACTGATGGGAAAAGAAACTGAAGTAGAATTCAGAATAATAAAAGGAAAAAAAAGAGAAAAAAAGGTAATAAAAGCAAACAAAAGAAAAACCTCCTTATGTCACTTTTTGATGCTTTGTCAAAGGTCAAAATTTTATGTCATGTATTAAAATCAAAACATTCCTTGCCATTCTTTATTTTCTCCATTCTTCTTTCCATGGAGAGCTGAAGGGCTCATTGTGCTGGCTGTGTGTATAAAATTGAGTGATACTTAATTTCCCAGCTAACTGTGAATCCTTGCCCATCTGTCTGCCCAAATATCATCACTGGCACCAGAGGCTGGACCCAGACTGCCTCTGCTCTCTCTCCCTGCTGAGCAAGGGTGAACATCGTGTGCCAGACACTGCAGGAGAGTTTGTCCCTTTCCATCCTTTAGATAAGGTTTTCTTTGTCTCTTCAGTGTGCTGTGGTTGTTTTCTGCCTCCAAGGGTGATAATTATAGAATTGTGGCATCAGCTGTGGTTCTGGAGTGCTAACTCAGGTGCCTTGGGGTTTTAGAGTTTTTAGAGTTAAAGCCCTAAGGTGCATGAATTTATTTGTAATTGTTTATTGTATTTATTATTTCTTGTAACTTGTCTTATTCCTGGACCATGTGACCTCTAGAAGCCATCATCTACAACTCTCCAGATCACTTATAATATTAATCCAATAATAATTCAATAAATCAAACCAACCTTCCTTCCTACACTACACAGATACATGTATATTAATAAACCCCTTGTAATGCTAATAAAAAATTCAACTCAACACTGACCTTTAATGTTATAATCTGAATTAAAGAAACAGCACATTCCAACAATGCTAAAACTTCATTATGTGGTTCTAGAGTGAGGAATCAAGTACCACACCAGCAACACATATCCAATGATTAATTTAGCTGTTTTCTTGGGGCTTCCTTAAGGAGATCAAGTGCACCCATGACAAATGATTTGACAGAACCATAAACTGGCAGCATGTTAAGAGCTCAGCAGCCCATATCGAGACAGACATTTAAATCAGTACACATTTTTGCCAGAAAAAGTGAATTAATTAGTTATTAAATACCATTTCACACAGACTTCTGAAAATAATAAATAGGAAAAAAAGTTAAAATATGTGATTTTTTAAAATGCATTCTTCCATAAAAATGCTAGAATCAAGAATTCACGTATTGGGGTTGGGGAGATGAATTCAGGCACAAACTTTTGCCCCTGGTCTATTTGCATAGCTGTGATCCACTGAACAGCATAATTTAACCAGAACTTCCCTTTTTTGTAGAGGAGAGAGGATGGTGTAAGTGAGCTCAGCTCTAGCAAAACCAATGGCTTAGAGACCAAAAATCAGTGCTCCTTGCTAGAGGTGAAACTCTGATTTACACCAGCTGAACACCTGCCTTGCTTTCTACCACATCAGTTTTTATTTGGTGTATCCTTCATGCACATGTGGCAACAGGAAACAGAAGAGATTAATTCAGGAAAAAGGGAAAGTTACTGATAGTGTTTGGGCATTGCAGCAGGCATAAAAAAGGTTTATTCCAAATGGATGAATGATTTTGGATGTCTCTCCTTGGACTCGAGTCTGAAACATCTTTAAAAGAGGCAAATTAAAAGCTTTAACCATTTGGAATGCAATGTCCCTTAAAGTGATTAACACTACTGTCATTATACTAGACTAATTAAAATTTTTTAAGAAGTGCTTCTTTCAGTATTACCTTTTCAAGTAATAAAACAAGAAGAAAATTCTGTTTTTACAGAGGTAAAAGTAGATCAGCTGCCAGAAGCAAAGTCTGTAGAAATGTAAATGAAGTTTCATTAAGTCTTTCTCCAGTGTTCTAATTATGAAGAAAAAATATACAACAGTACACAGACAAGTTAAGTTCCCTAGAGGAGTCTAAGCAAATTGCCAAATGCAATTAATCACTTTGTCATTAGCTCACTGTGAAGTGTCTGAAGTCAGGCAATGACTTCATCCTGAGATGACTTACATTGCCTTTCTCTTTTACAAGCAAACTAAATCAACTAAAGAACATTATACTCAATTATACTTTACTGCCTTTATGGCCAGGTAACTAAGTCAGATGAAACAGAGACAGCCCTCAAAGGTCAGTATGGCCACGTTGGTAATGGAGATTTCCTTTGCTTGACCTCAATATGGAAAGTGCAGGTTGAAGCAGGCTCAGGCCCAGGCTATTCACCTGTTCTCTCCAGAATAAACTTCAAAAACTCTCCCAAATAAATATACCTAGGTTGTAGCAGCCCTTTTCTCTGTGTGCCCTTCCAGATATCAGTTAATCCTCTGGAAACTCTTCATGCCTGGAGGAATTTCTCCAGCTGAGACTTACAGAATTCTCTTATCCCATTACTCAGACTCCACAGTGCTTGGAGGGTGTGGGCACTGCATTAAATGCTGAAAATAAGAAATGAGCATTAGTTAATCTTCCTTTCCTTTCCCCATGCCTTAAATGAAAAATACAAGGCTCTGAAAGAAGTGAACTAATTTCCTGATCACTTTCATTCAGTGGACCTCATTTCTGCTGGAAGGAATGGAAAACATATAACAAAGAAGAAAAAAGGCAAAGCAAAACACATAGTCCCTATCAACCAGTGTATGCTTAGCTTGGAAAGTTCACTATGAAAGAGTGAGAGGGTGAGGTGAACAACTGCAATGGAAGTGAGGAGTTCCAGCCTGGATACCTGAATTAGATATGGGAAGTGCTCTGTTTTAGAAGAAATGTCTGGTATAAATATTGTACTCCTAAGGAAGAAATTGAGATAGAAATTCTAAATAATTTGCTTCTGAAGCAAAGAATAAAGACAAGATATTTACAAGCGTGGAACAGATCTTTGTGCCTGCCGTTCCTCCCGAGCTAGTAAACCATTAGAGCTCACCAAAAATGGAAATAAGGTTTTTAATCCACACATTCATGGACAAGAAAATCTTTTATTTCTTCATCAACACAGCCATCGCTCTGATTAGTACTTCTTTCACTTCTTTATTCCTCAGACTGTAGATCAGGGGGTTTAATGTGGGAATCACTGTTGTGTATATGAGAGCCATGATCTTCTTAGTGTCTTGTGAATTACTGGATTTTGGCTGTAAGTAAATCAAAGTCCCACTAGCACAGTACAGCGTTACAACGGTAAGGTGTGAGGAACAGGTGGAGAAGGTCTTGTGTCTGCTCTCTGCAGAGGAAATCTTCAGGATGCTGGAGATGATGCAGGCGTAGGACAGCAGGATGAGGCAGAAGGGTGTGAAGATGACGAGCACCGTGGCTGAGATGAGCTGCTTCTCGTAGCGCGAGGTGTCCGAGCAGGAGAGCGTGATGAGCGGGGGAATGTCACAGAAGAAGTAGTCGATCCTCCTGGGCCCACACAAGGACAGGGTGAACACCCAGGCTGTCTGCACCACCGACACAACTTTGCCACTGCAGCAGCAGAGCAGCACCAAGGAGAGGCAAGCCCTGGTGTTCATGATGGCAGAGTATCTCAGGGGGCTGCACACGGCCACGTAGCGGTCGTAGGCCATGGCTGCCAGCAGGTACCACTCGGTGGCCGCCAAGAAAACCACACAGTAGAGCTGTGTGACACAGCCCAGGTAGGAGATGCTCCTGTCCTCTGACAGGAGGTTTGCCAACATCTTGGGGACGACGACTGATGCTGTGGAGATATCCAGGAAGGACAGGACGCGGAGGAAGAAGTACATGGGCATGTGGAGGGTGGGGTGCACCGTGACCATGCAGATGAGAAGGTTCCCCATGAGAGTCATGCTGTAAACTAAGCAGATTGTGAAGAACAGCAGGTGCTGAAGTTCTGGGCGGCTGGACAATCCAGAGAGGACAAATTCAGTCAGCAGGGTGTGGTTTCCTGCATCTTGTTCCTCTGCTGGCTCCATCTGGGAGGACTCAGAGGGACAGACTGTCAGAGCCGTAGTCACTGCAACAAGATCACTACACATCAGCCAGTTACTCAAGCCAGGAGTCTCTTGGGAATGCCTGGAGAGCTGCTGGATCAAAGGCTGGATCTAGAGCAGCTTGGGCTGAGCACATGGAGAAGGCAATGGCTGTGTGTGCTGCAGGGGGAGGTGTCAGTGCCCTCCAAGTGTCACTGTCTGAGACAATCACCAAGCCTTCCACTAAGAGGAGTTGGCATTTAGGGGGAGGCTGCAGATTAATTGCATTTAGGGGGAGGGTGCAGGGTAATTGCTGAGGATATGCTCTCCCCCCAGATGTCAGGTTTGTGCTCCCAGCTGGTCCCCCAGGCTCCTCCTGCAGTGAGGGGAACACCCAGATGACAACTGAAATACCCACAGACCAAAGAAAGAAAAACCCTTTTGTCACCTTGGGGAACAGTGGGCATTGCTCCTTGCACTCTGTTTTTCCTGCTGAGTGGGCTGACAGGGCAGGCAGCTTTCCTCCAAGACATCTGAAACTACCTTTGGAGCAACTGAGCTTCAGATGAAAGCCAGGGAAGTTCAGGTTGCTGCAGGAGGCTTTGGCTCATATTCACTTCAATCCCCAGCTGTCAGTGGGACAGAAATATTCTGGGACAGAAATACTCCCAAGAACCCAGCTTTGGGGAAAGCACTCCCAAACAGAGCAAGCAGAAACTGTGAAGGGAAGACCTAAGCCAACTTCTGTCTACAAAGACCAAAGAAGGAAGCACCAAAGCAAACCAAACAAAAATTCTGTGTGTAGGCAGGCAAAGGAAGAAGGAATAATTCAAGGCAGAGGTACCCATAGAGAATGACAAGGAAATGCAGAGGGTGAAGCTCAGGACCATCCATTCATGACTCACATGGCCTCGTTCCCCTGAGGAGTGTTGCTGTGTGTGGGATGTTCACGCAGTGCTGGAGCAGCTCTGTGTTTTCTCACTGCCCTGCGAGAGGGAAACTGAGGCACTGAAAGAGAAAAGAGATCAGCCTGCCACAGAGGAGAATGGGGTGGTTAATTCTGTGTCCTTCAGACTCAGCATCTCTTACCAAAGAGGCCACCAGCCACTGCCCTACACTAGCAAATCTCAAGGCACAAAATGCATTTTGGCATCAGAAATATATCCATGGATGGGGACATTGCTCTGTACACACAAGGACCACGACAACAGAGCTGGCACACAGAGAGGGACACAGCCTCAGAGCAAGAGCAGTCACACAGCTCTGCCAGGACCCCTCAGGCTGACTCTGACTTCTCTTCAGCTGTAACTCACACAGGATATCTTCTGTGGGTTTTATGGCATGAGCACAGAGGTGCAGGCTGTGGATCCTGGAGCCACAGACAACTTTAACACACAAGCACAATAAAGAAACTCCCAATATTCTCAGACTTCTGATGGTCTGATGTATTTAAAAGGAATCTTTCTGGGTTTGACTGTTTCCATGAACATAGGAATGAAAGGACACTTTTTTGAGTGGTATCTCAATATAGCCTATGCATGACAGATAAACTCCTTGCAGTCTCTAACAGCACACATTCACACTGGTTTTCTTGTTAGAGCCATGAAATTGGAGTGGAAATGATCTAGTTCTGCTCTCCAAGCCCATATGACAGTTTTAGACTATTGCTGTGGTCATTAGCTCCTTATTAAAGTCAACAGCACTCACAGCAGCCACTGCTGTACTGACAGTCTTTTATGCCCTAATTCAGTCACCTCTCAGAACAACCCTCAATTTATGTAATTTCTGTGTAGTGGCTCTGAGGTCCTTTAAGTAAATTTTGGCCTTAGCTCTTCCCTGGATTTTCTTTATACATTCACAATAGACATTTTAAAGTAAAGTGTCCTACCTTCAGCAACTCTGCCATCCAGTGCTTCCAAAATGGGTCGTTCAAATTTTGATAGAAGTATTTCCTTTGTTTTCTTACATTAGGAACAGTGTTGGGCTGATGATTCCTACTGTCAGCTTACACTGCAGATTAAAAATTAGATTTTAATTGCAGATGGATCTTCTGCTGCAGCTGGAATAATCTGTAGACATTAGCACATAGCATATACCATAGAAAGCCAAAGACCCGTCTCACAGAAAGAAAGAAAAGGAATTTGTTAGAATTGTTTTGACTCAGTTGAATTGGCTGCAGCTGAAAAGGTGGAGACCTCAATGCATCTCTATTTTTTGCCAATGAAGGGAAGGGCTGAGCTGCCTCTGACAGCTGGTTTAAGTAGAGTCTCTTGAAAGCCCTCACTCCCCTACAGGTGGGATCAATTTAATCTGATTTCAGAACTGTCAGGGATGGTTGCTCAGAGCTGTGCTCCTTCTGTGGGCAAGGGGATGTAGCAAACAATGGCAGCACTGAAATGCTGCTCTGGATGGCAGCCTTCCCTCCCCTGTCTGTAAAGAGGGACCAGAGGGATTTCCTCAGACACAGGCATCTCATGTCTTATGTGTCTAAGGCTATGAACTCTGCATTCTCACCAGCTGGTGACTGGTTGTTAACCTGAAAGGTCTGAGCAACAGCTGGAAACACCAAGGGATGTGTGACTCCAGGGACAGAATTAGCCTGATGTTGCCTGCTGTCTTTGTTTAATTGGACTGGTGTCTTTAGGGGCAGTGCTGTCTCTGGTAGGAGAGTTTTCATTCAATTCCAGCCACCCACATTTGTTCTTCAGTCTTAAGTGACTACTTGTCAACCATACATCAATCCCTCCCCTCCCCTCCCCTCCTCTTGGAATTGCACAAAATTAATCTGTACCGACCTTAGCTATCCTGATTGGTGATTTCTGATTTCCCAAGGACATCTGATGGCAGTCAGCCACTCTGATAAGAGCCAGGATCTTTGCCTGGCCCTGGCCAGCTCTCCCCATTCCTATCAGAGGAGGGGGGAAACATCTCTAGATGGAACCAGCCCACATGCAGGGTCCCAGGGGGCTTTCTCCAAAGGTCTCTGATGGGATATGCACTCAACAGATACCCCATTCCTCTCCCTCTGGGGGCTCTGAACCAGCCCAGATCTCTCCATCTTTTTGAGAAGATTGTGACAAAAATGCAGAGAATGTGTCATGAACCCCTCCTCAAGCCCCAGTGTGGGGTTGTAAGGACAAAATCAGCAAATGATAGAGCTGCAGGCAGGCTGAGGTTTCCTGTTTCAGCTCCACATGACATTTATAGAGGTTGTCATTCTGTACCTGTCTCCTGCCTGGTCACAGCAACTGGTTTGGCTCATCAGGACATTGGTAGAAGATGCTGCTTCCCCTTCTGCTCACAAGTGCTTTTGTCCTTCTGCCCTGCCCTGGGGCTGGTGAGTACACAGAGATGGGACTTAGACAAGAACATGTGAGGGCACAGGTGGACACTGAGCAGTCAATCTCAGGCAAGGTTCCTGCCTTGCCTTCTCTCCTATCCCTAGTCTCCTACTTTCCTCTCTCCTCTTATCCCTCAGCTCAGACTGTGCCTGAAACCAGTGAGACATTACAGGCACTTGAGCTGTGCATTTGATGGCATTTTAGACATCCAGAGCCAGGAGTGGTCAGACCCCAGACAGTGCTGATTGTCATCATGCACCAGCAATGCTTTGGACAGCCCCAGGAAGGAGAGCTGTTGGTAGCACTGGCACATGACATTAGGGGATGACTCTTTCCCTTCATGCAGCCCCAAACTTGACAGGAAATATCAGCATACACCATATTAACATTTCCCACCTCTCTTCCAGAAAGGATCATTGGTGGACGGGAAGTGAAGCCCCACTCCAGACCTTACATGGCTTATTTAAAAATTCAGATTGGCTCACAAGCTAATTACTGTGGAGGGTTCCTGATTCGCCCAGATGCAGTGCTCTCAGCAGCTCACTGTGTGGATAAGGAAGGGTAAGACCTTGCCCCCTTGCACAGGTGATTTTTCCCAGTCTCACACAGTCCCAGAGGGCCTCAGCTCTGGTCTGGCTGAAACAGTACCTCGTGTCTCTTCAGGCAGAGCAGGGATCTCTGGAGCTGAGCTCTCCTCTGTGAGGTGCAGGAATTGTCTGCCAGGGGCTGAGTGTCCTTGGGGACAGGAATGCTCACAGTGGTCTCCAGGGTCATAGTTCCTACCATGGCTTAGAGCTACTGCTGGAGAAGAGGGTCCAGCATCTCCCCTTCCCTGCTTCCCTTTGTCTTCAGAAGGGGCAGCTCCCACCTGTGTCAGTGTGGGGTGAGGGATCCTCAGCTGGATTGTGGAAGGAGCCCAGGTTACAGAGGACAACTTGCTGAGAGCTTCTCTCTGGGGAGGTTTATCCCACCACCACCTCCCTCCAACCACCTGCTCTGGGGGCTGTTCCTGTGGCTGGAACATGTTGGTGTTTCCTGGCAGGACACTGAGGATCACTGTGATTCTGGGAGCCCACAACGTGAGCAACCGAGAGCCGAGCCAGCAGAGGGTCCGTGCTGGACGCTGGGTCATCCATCCCAACTATTGCCGTGCTGGCTTCAAAAATGACATTGTGCTGCTGAAGGTATGGCCCAACACATCCTTCCTGCCAGAGGTATCTCCCTCTGCTCACCTCCCCAAACCTCTGAACTTGTTCCTAATCCTTTGCTGGCTCTAACCTGTGTTCTCTCTGCCTCACAGCTGCAGCCAAAGGCCAGGATCAATAAGGATGTGCAACTTATCTCCTTTCCCAGCAGCAAGGGACATGTGAGAGCAGGAGCTGAATGTAAGGTGCCTGGCTGGGGCTGGACATCTGTGACAGAACACAGGACTAATGTGCTGAGGGAGGTGGAACTGAAGGTGCAAAATGAGACAATATGTCAGCAGCAATTCTGTGACTACCAGCGTCAGTCTATGATCTGTGTTGGGGATGACTACAATAAAAAGGCATCTTACTATGTAAGTGTTGTTTTGGGCTGCAGGCTTGGGAGGATGTTGGGACTCAACAGTCAGCTTGGTTCTCAGGTGGAAGTAAAATGAACCAGGATGGACCAGGACCTTTAGAATGATGAGCTGAGGGTCCTCACAAAAGCTCTGAAGCTGATGTGCTCCCTGAATTGGGGTGCATTTTCCTAACTATCAACAGCATTTGCTTTTTTACTTCCTTGGGGACGTTCTACCCAGCCTAAACAGTGCTCTAGTGTGTAAATTCTTTGTGATATCCTTGCTAGGATGGCTTAGATATTTCCCCATGTCTAAAGTACCTCTATGTTCTTTTTGAGCTTTTGAATCTCAAAGTGCCTCCAGGCCTGAATTATTTCATGGGTGGGCTCAGAGGAGAAGTGAGGAGCTACAAACCCTGCAGAGCTGGGTCTGGAGGGAGGGAGGTGGTTGGAAGAGGAGGTTCTTCACATGGAGGGAGGGAAGAGGAAACTTGTTCCTTAAAGCAAGGAGAGCTGTGCTGTGGCGTGTCTGACCCCTCTCACTCCCTTCATGACACAGGGTGATTCTGGTGGCCCGTTAGTCTGCAATCAGAAGGCTCATGGCATTGTTTCTCATGGATATAAACACCGCCTCTTCCCTGAGGTATTTACCAGAATCTCATATTTTGAGCCCTGGATACGTGAGCAGCTGAGGAAGTTTGCACTCCAAGGCTCTCCATCTGACTAAAATGCTCCACAACACATCAAACACCTGCTGGTGCTCAGAAGCTTCCAGGGACAGCTGAACTGGAGTCAGAGAAGCCCCCATGGTGCAGACACAGGCTTTTGCACTGAGGAAAGTCTCTGTGGCAAGGTAAAAATGCAAGTCCCAAGTACACACAGCTTCCCGTTGTTCCCTTTCTCCCACTGCTGTTCCAGCTCTGCTTTCTGGCCATCAATAAAAGCATGTTCAAACTTGCTTGTGTCTGCAGCCTTCTTGGGAGCTGGCTGCAAACCCTGGGTGGGAGAATGAGGAGGTGACACTCTTTGGGAGAACCTGAGGGAGATTGAAGGTGGATCACTCACTACGGGTCTCAGTCCCCAAACGCTGCACACTTTGTTTTGCCTCACTCCTCACTACCGTGCAGCATTTTGCCCTTTTACAAATATTCTTTTTGGAGAGGCACCACCAGCTTCATTGATTGGCTTAACCCTGGTCTGAGGTGGGACCACAGTCAAGCCCTCAGGAGCTGTTCCGTGTCTGGTGTCAGAGCAGTGAGAAGGCAGCCCCTGGTCTGTTCTCACGGAGGCCACCCTGCTCAACACCACGTCCCTGCCCAACACCACATCCCTGCTCAACACCACATCCCTGCTCAACACCACATCCCTGCTCAACACCACATCCCTTTCCTGCTCTGGTGGTATCACCCAAACCTTTGGGCTGCAGCCAGCTTAGCCTTGCCCACCCTGAAGACACTGTCTGCAAACCACTGATCAATGAGTCACAGACAGGAAACCTTACATGAATTGGAGCTGTTTTCTACTCTGCTGTACACTGACACTACCCTAAAGTCACACAGAATGGTCAAGGTGGGAAGGGACCTTCCATTTTTTACTTGGTCCAATGGCCCTGTTCAAGCATGGCCACCTAAAGCATCAATTGCTCAGGACCAGTTCCAGGTGTTTTTGGAACATCTCTGAGCATGGAGACAGCACAACCTCCCTGGCCAACTGTACCAGTGCTTGGTCACCCTACAGATAAACGTGTTTGCTGATGCTCAGAGCCTCCCATGTTTCAGTTTGTGCTTTTGTCCTGTCACTGCACACCACTGAAAAGAACGTGTTTGTCTCCCACTTACATCCTTCCTTCAGAGATTTACATCCATGCTTATTATCCCACCACAGCCTGCTCTTTCCAGGATAAGAACTCACAGCTGTACCGGGTGCTCCACACAGGAGAGATGTTCCAGTCCCTTCATCATCTCCACACCACCTTGTTGAACTCTCCCCAGCACATCTGTGTCTCTCTTTTACTGGGAGCTCAGAACTGCCCGTGGTACTCCAGGTGCCACCTCACTAGTACTGAACAGAGGGGAAGGATCACCTCAAGCTACTGGAAACACCCACAGAATCCTAGAATAATTTGGGTAGTAAGGGATCATCTAATTCAACCCCTATGCAATGAGCAGGGACACCTTCTGCTAGACCAAGTTACTCAGAGCCCCATCCAACCTGACCTTGAATGGGATGGGGCATCTAAAGCTCTCTGGGCAGCCCATTTAATTGTTTTGACACCCTCATAATAAAAAATTTCTTTATTATATCTAATCTAATAATTAAAATGCTAATGTTCTTCCTTATATATATATCCTAATAACTAAGTGGCTAATCTACTGTCTTTTAATTTAAAACTATTAGCCTTGTAGCATTGCAACAGGCCCCAGTAGAGACATCTGAGTGACACAACTCACCGTGATCTCCAGGTAGGTATTCAGTTTTTCCTAATTTATTGTTTAAGTATTTCTTAATCTGATTGTGCCTGAAAATTTCTATCACCTGTCCATCTCCCCACTGAGCCAGTTCTTTTCAGAATTCACGTCCTGGGAAAACTGGAGCACAGGGGGATCAGAGTAGAAGATATGACTTTTTTGTTAACTAAGGTTTTTTTTTCTTTCAGTCATTAAAAAAAGCCTTGAAAGCCTTTTGCAGTAATGATGAATATTCCTTCTGTTTCTGTGTATAATTAATACAGCAGGTAAAGGTAGTGCTAATTAGAGCAGAGAAAGGCTTTGCAAACAAAGCCTTTGGCACCGCTGGGGGTTGCAGTAACAGGAGAAGAGACTGGAAAAAGACTTGTCTTATTGCCAGCACATGAATCAAACTTTGACTCAAATGCTTAATCACTAAGATACTTTTTCTCTCTTCCTGATTCCCACCAGGGTATAGGCCAGGACTAATTCCCTATTAAAATGTTTCCATTTCCATTCTCCCTGTCACACGTAATTAGAACAAAAGACAAACAGAAATTAAGCTGTAGGTATTTATTGTAGCACAGGTGGGAGCTCCCTAATTAACCACACGATGCTTCCATCGCTGCGGGGAGCGGCAGAAGAACAACCACAGAGCTCATTATGGCTGTCAGCATTTTAATGAGCCCCTGCAGGACCCTGGTACCACCTCCCTGCTTCTCAGCTGTGGCAAAATCTGCCAAGGTACCCTGAGGAAATGACAAGGCAGAAGCAGGAACAAACTTGGAGCTTTAATAGAGCCCAGTGCGAGACAGAAACAAAGTTGGACAAAGTGCTCCCAGCAGGGCTCATTAGAACACAAACTCACAGAGTTTGACTACAGACAGCTCAGGAAGCCTCAAACTCTCTGGCATCAGCCTTCCCTCATTGCAGTCAAACAGCAGAGTCCAGGCAGGGCCAAGGTGGTGCTTCCTGGCAGCAATGCAGCCTCATGGCAGGGGAAAGGAAACACCACACACACACCTCCCAGAGCTGCGCTTCCAAACACCCACAGAGGCACAGAGCTGCTCTCCAGGCGTCAGCTGCAGTGCTCAGACACTGCCACTGCAATGCAGTGACTGCAGCAGAGTGACTGCAACACACTGCCACTGCAACAGTGACTGCAACACACACAGTGGCTGCAACACACACTGCCACTGCAACAGTGACTGCAACACACACAGTGGCTGCAACACACACTGCCACTGCAATGCAGTGACTGCAGCAGAGTGACTGCAACACACACACTGACTGCAACAGGGACTGCAACACACACAGTGACTGCGAGACAGTGACTGCAGCAGAGTGACTGCAACACAGTGACTGCAACACACACTGCCACTGCTACAGTGACTGCAACAGAGTGACTGCAACACACTGTCACTGCAACAGGAACTGCAACAGAGTGACTGCAACACACTGTCACTGCAACAGTGACTGCAACAGGGACTGCAACACACACAGTGACTGCAACACAGTGACTGCAGCAGAGTGACTGCAACACACACAGTGACTGCAATGCAGTGACTGCAACACACACAGTGACTGCAGCAGAGTGACTGCAACACACACAGTGACTGCAATGCAGTGACTGCAACACACACAGTGACTGCAATGCAGTGACTGCAACAGAGTGACTGCAACACTGTAGCACACTGCATCTGTAGCACAGGGACTGCAACACATGGAGTGTGACACTGACTGAACACACACAGTGACTGTAACACACACTGCACCTTCAGGACCCAGCAGCACCCCTAACTCCCAGCCCCCTCCTTCCCCCCCAGTCTGGGTGACCCTGCATTCAGACACCCAGGTTTAAATGCAGCACCTCAGGCCCTGTTCTCTGCTGCATCAGACCTTCAGCACATCCTTCTCTGCTCACTGAGAGAAACTGTACAAGAGGATGCTGGGTGAGGCACTGTAGAACTCATGCTCACATTTGCCATCAGTGTTTGGCCTAGAAAAGTTTTGAAGTTCACATAAATGGCTGAAAACAGCTGAGATGACAATTACAAACAAATATGAATATGAAATGTTTAAAAGTGTGGAACCAGTTAAGAGCTACCAGCATGTAATTCAATTTAAAAAACAATTAAAAAAAATCACTCTTGCAGCTGTGTAGCACTCACATCCACTGAGATAATTACAGTCATGTTGGTATAGTTACTCTAAATGAGAGATTGGGCTGTTCCCTCTGAATTCCATTCATTCATCTTTAGACCTATCTTTAGCTGTCTAAAAAACTTATTCCATAAATCTAAAGTATTAATCCAAGATTCATCTGTCCTTAACAACTCTGATAAAGTGAAATGGGGCGTGGTTCAGAGGAGTGGGATTGCAATCAGCTGATTTGGGGAATTATTACTTAGATTAAATTTGTACTAAATATCCAGGCAAATGGTGCAATTCATAGAGGGAGAACCCTTTTCCACAGAAAAGTGCCTCGTCCTCCCTCAAGCAGTTAAATTCACTCAGATTAGTGCAACAATTTAATAGTAAAAAGTCAATGGTAAATGTCACAGGCTCTGAGAGATAAGAATTTAGTGAGAAGCTCTCCTCAAATATGTTATTTTCTTTCATTGTCTTCTAGGGGAAGACAATGGTTATAGTTCCCTCACCTTTAGGAAATATTCACATTTCTTGACCACTTTGCTCAGAGTATCCTTCACTTCTGTATTTCTCAGACTGTAGATGAGCACTGGATCTGCAACAGTGTAAAAAACTGAGAAGACTTTCTTCAGTGCTTTGAGAGTCCTCATTTTTGGCAGGACACTTATTAAGCTTCCATAAAAAAAGTGTAGGAAAAGTGAGGTGGGAAAAGCAGGTGGAAAAACAAGGAAAGGAGGAAAAGATTGCATTTCTGGGATATTCCCAAACTCCAGGGTCAGAAATGCTGCAATGACTGTTCTATTTCTGATTCCCCATTTGCCATGTATCAAGTCAAGAAGAAATGCATCACAGCCTGTAAAGCATCAATAGCTAAATTTGATCATTCATCCATCATCACTGAGAAGTTACAGAAAAAAGATGACACTCCTACCATTGCCTGATTGTTTATTTTCTTTTTAAGCAATTCTTGAACATTGTCCAAACAATTGTGTGAGAGATCATTGGGTAATTTTCATTTTGCCTTATGCAAATTTTTTAACAAAATAATTTCCTTGAGTTTGGAAAGCATCACACAGAATTGCAGCAGGATGTTTTGGCAACCATGTATTGCAACCACACCAGACCAGCACAACCAGTGGAAAACTGAAATACACATTTTCTAAGAATTGTAAAGACTGATGAAAGTTTCTGGATAGAAAACTTTATAAAAATCTGAAATACCCAGAAGAAGATTGAGGAAAATAAGGAATGGTATGACTTACCTTCCTTGGCAGGAGTGGGTGACCATTTCATAATCAAATGCTATATTGGCCTGGTTTCAGCTGGCACAGAGATAATTTTCTTGTTAGTAGCTGGCACAGTACTGAGTTTTGGATTTAGTATAATACTGATAACACATGGATGGTTTAGTGTTCACTGTAAATTGAGATTTTAGTTTGCCAGGCTCTGGCAATGAGCAGGGGAACAAGAAGCCAGGAGCTGACCTGAACTGGCCAAAGGGATCTCCCACACCACAGAACAACATGCCCAGCAGGTAAACTGGGCAGAGCTGGCTGGGGGCACTGGTCACTGCTCAGAGATGGGCTGGGTGTTGGTCAGAACAGGAATTGTGCTGCTGGCTTTTATTCCTCCCTCTCTGTTTCATTATTATCATTGTTATTAGTAATATTATATTTTACTTTATTTCAATTATTAAACTGTTCTTATCTCAAGCCCTGTTTCACCTTTTTTTCAATTCTCTCCCTCTGGGGGAGTTAGTGAGTGCCTGTGTGGTCCTTAGTTGCCAGCTGGGGTTAAAGCTAAGACAAACTAGAAAACATAACAGGTACTGAAGGAAATAATGAGAAAAAAAATGTTTTTAATGTTTTTTATTTCAGTGTTAGTTATTATAATTATATGTTTCTCTTCTTTCTCTCTCCCTCTTCTCTCTTGTCTCATTATTATTTTTGTAAGGATTTTTTTCTTGTTTTTTTTTTTTTTTTTAGGGATTGGCAGTCTGTTGTCTATTATTTGTTTAGGAAAAAGTGATCTTCCAGGGACCTGGTGTCACTTGTTACATTAAATATTTTTGCACACACAAATAGCCTCTGTGCAGAGCCTCCCACCTGGACACACCCATGCCACAGTCAGTGGGAACAGCCAGTGTCCAAAGGACCAACACCATGAGGTTTAACAGGACCACTGGCCAAATTTGACAGGAAGCATCACTTAAGTGGCCACAGGCTTTTCCCCCAGCATTGCTGAGAATTAGAATTCAGCCAAGCTCCAAGGAGAAGGTAATTCCATATGAAATCCTCTATGGGAGACCATGGCAGGCTGTAATTATACCCAGGGAAAAACACAGAGTAAGGAATCACAATTTGAGGGAGTATGGGAAACTTTGGGAAAAAACATTCTCATCCTTGGAAAGGTTTATTGTTTTAGCATCATCAGTGACCTTGGATGTTCCACCACACTCTCACTGTCCAGGACATTGTGGATATGTCCAGAACTGGAGCAAAGAACCACTCAAGCAAAAGTGGAAAGGACCATTCCAAGTTCTCCTTACTATCCACACAGCTATAAAAACTACTGGTGGAGATTCCTGGATTCACTACACACAGCCAAAGCCAGCCCCAAACCTGGAAATGCCTTTACAGCTAAGACTGAAACAAAATGTTCCATGAACTGTACTTGGGATCAAGGATTATCCTGTACTGCATTAGAGGGAGGACAAGGGATTCTGTTGATGGGTATAGTGTGTATGGTAGTGATTGTAACCATGGCTTTGTGGAAGCTGAAGTTCTAAAAATAAAAACAATAATAAGAATGTTATTTTTGTACTTGCTTTGTAGCTCAATGTATTCTTTGTAGCCTGTGGAGAATCCACACTGGAGCAGAGGAAAAGTGTGAGAGGAAAGAAGCAGCAGAGGGGAAACCCCATGCACTGAGCACAACCCTCCCCACCCACCCTGAGTGCTGGGGACAGCACTGGAGGAGTCTGGAATGAATGAATAAACTTCAGCACAGAAATGGGGGAAGTACACGTATTTAGCATTTAATTTTGTTTCTCACAATCTAAACTATTTTAGTTGGTAATGAATTACATTGGTTTTCCCCAAATCCAGTATGTTTCACTCTGGTAGAAATTGGCAAACCATCTCTCTGTCTTTATCTCAATCTACCAGAGTTTTTGTTTCTGTTTTTCCTCTTTTCTGCCTCTGCTCTGTCCCACTGTGGGGTGGAAGGTGTGAGTGGGAAATTGGTTATTCACCAAGGCTAACCCATCCCAGCAAGGGGGAAAATGCTGAGGCAAAGCTGCTGCCAGGTAACAGAAGACTAGAAAATCTTCTCTGTGCTGGCACATTTTTGTTGGCAACAGAAGGAGTTACATAACATCTAGAAAGCATAAACCATTTGAAATGAGCATCTTTAATTCACAATACAGATGTTGCACTTGGGAAACAATTCAGATACTTGGATGGGCTACTCCACCATTCACATCTGTCTCAGGGTGCCAGAAAACTTCAGAATTCCCTCCTTTAAAGCTTGCTTGACTTGCCTGTTCCTGAGAGAGTAGATGTACGGGTTAAGTGTCTGAGTCAGCACAGAGAAGAATAAAGAGAGAATTTTGTCAGAGTCCTGCCCACCTCGCTGTGCAGGGCGGATGTACCTGTAAAGACACGTGCTGTAAAACACTGTCACCACTATGAGGTGAGCTGAGCAAGTGGAAAATGCCTTTTTCCTACCTGCAGATGATGGTATACGCAAGATGGTGAGGATAATGCAGCCATAAGAAACAGCAGTTACTATCAGGGTACCAGGGAGGATGATAATGAGTATGATAAACATAAGCTGCTCGATGAAGCTTGTGTCTGTGCAGGACAATTGCAACAACAGGGAAGTGTCACAGTAAAAATGGTTCATGACATTGGGACCACAGAATGGCAACTGCACAATCATAATGGTGGGAGGAAACATCAAGAGAAAACTCACTGCCCAGCAGCTCAGGATCAGCTGCAGGCAAAATCTGCTGCTCATGATAGCTGTGTAATGCAAAGGGTGGCAAATGGCAACATAGCGGTCCAAGGACATCACTGCCATGTGGAAAAGCGTGCAGGTACCCAAGTAGTAGAAAAACAGCATCTGAAGGAAACAACCAGGCAGGGAAATTGTCTTCCTCTCTGTCAGGAGGCTGTACAGGGTGCTGGGGAGGAATGTGGAGGTGAAAGTGATTTCCAAAAGGGCAAAATTCCTGAGGAAGTAGTACATCGGGGTCTGAAGGAAGTTATTCATGAGAGTGATGCTGATGACAGAAATGTTTCCAAGCAGGATCAAGAAATAGGCAATGGCAAGAAACAGAAAGATGGTGATCTCCAAATGGCGGCTGCTAGCCAGTCCCAGGAGGACAAATTCCACCACAGTTGTGCGGTTCATTGGGACATCACTGCTGACAGAAAAAGAAAAGACCTGTTTTGGGAACTGTTGGAAAACAATTTAACATGTGTCAGTTTGGCTTTGCTAACATTATAGGGCAATACCAGCAACAAGCATCTTGTAAAAGACTGAAGCAGCCACAACCACATATTAAAAATCCTGATCATGTAAAAGGAGTCCCAAGCTCCATTTGTAAAACTGAGTCCTCACTTCAGTCAAAACAATTCCTACAGTTCCCTCCCAGCACACTTGAGAGAGGTGCAGAAGCTGTTGTGGACCCTGGGTTTCTCTGAATGATCTGACAACATCCACCCTCCAGCAAACACAGGAAAATGCCCAGAGTGAGAACTTTGCCTGTGTCCAGAGATTTACCACAGAGGAATGCAGTCACACTACAGACTGACCCTGAAGCAGGTTAGATTGGTTCAAGGACACATTAATATGGCAAAAGAGAAACTTATTGCAATTAAAAGGAGACGGGGAAAGAGAGGTAGAGACTCTTCAGTGAAGAGGCCAGAGACAGCAATGCTGCAAAGTTAAGGCTGTCTGGCTACCCCTGAGAGGAGGTGAAACGCAGAGCAGTGCTTGGATGCTACAGCAAGCACCAGTGTGAGAGAGGAAATGGGGAAAACTGTGGGGAAATTGTGTTTCTTTACCCTCAGCTCTGCAGCTCCAGTGGCTCAACTCTGATGCTGATGGACAATCTGCTTCAGAGCCCCATGTGCATCATCCCTCTGTCTCACCCTGCCCCAAGCTCAGACGTGTTCTCTGTCCAGTGCACCCATCTGGGCACTGCTGAACTACACCATGCCATTATCTCCTGAAGGGAAACCTGAAAACTCTGCCTGATCCCTTCAATCACAGTCTTTTCCTGCAGGCTTGCCAGGTCCCTTCTGTGGCTTTTCAATTGCATTCTCCCTCCTCTTCCTCCCAGACATCAGCCCTCCTTGCTGTAAAAAGAGACTTGTCTTGTTTTGCACTTATGTTTCCCAGGTTTTATCTATTATGTTATCTGGATATTTTAATCTGGTTTTAGATTAATTTCAGATTAATTTCAGATATTTCTGAATGACTTAAGTAAACATCAAAGCAATGAATTTCCAGGAAAAGCAAGCACATCTTATTTAGCTGATAACAAACAAGACACTCAAATTTCCCTCTTCAAATGCTCAACAAAAAGATAGTTATAAGCTGGGATGCACTTATTGCATTATTATTATTATTATTATTATTATTATTGTTATTATCCTTAATGCACTATTCCCATCAAATCATTCTCCTTAGTGCCCTTTTCCCAGCAAAACACAGGAGTTTATTGGCATCATCTTATGGTTGTTTCTCAAAAAACACCAATACAAAACAACTTCCCTCTCACAAACCATACGAAATATAGAACATATTTTTCAATACCACAGATAGACAGATTTTATCTGGAAGTTGACAGTGTTCCTCTAAACCAAAAAACTCCCTCAGTAACAGCTCTTACTTTAGTTTGAAGACTAAAAGTTCAGTTTTCCAAGTCAATGTCCCTTTAAACTTTCTCTATTCTTCAGGAAACTTCACCTGAACTCTAAGAAATGCTCCAGGTAGTTACCATATCCACAACAATCCAGGATGCTACAAAAAGTATTGTGAGTCTGATCCTGTTTCGCCTTAACTTAGCTTGACAATTGATTTTTGGCAATAAAATTTCCTCTCCAGTTCCTTTATATAATAGTGGCAGTGTATTACAGTCTTGTGTTTCCTCACTGTGTCAAACCTCAGGGACCAATTAGGTATGAAAATCTGAAAAAACACCTTGTGGGAAAACACCTGTGAAAGAACAGCAAGAACATAATGAAAGCACAGAGAAAATGAGACTGGGAAGGACCTCTGGAGGTCCAATCCTTGCTAAAAGCAAAGCTGGATAAGGTTGCTCATAACCTTCTCTCAGTTAAGTGTGGATATCTCCAAACACAGGAATGTATCAACTTCCCTGTGGTGCCACAAATTCCCTCATGTTTTCACTGTGAATATTTATTTCCTTTTGTGCAGCAAAGATTTGCTTTAAGCCATGACCAACACCTCTTGTTCTGAGAGGTCTGGCTCTAACTATTCTCTAACTCCCCCTTGGTGGACGGTTCAGGCAGATCCCTCCTCTTGACTTTGTCTTCTCTCTGCTTCTCCTCAGGTGTGATATGCCCCAGTTCTCTGATAAACTCCCTTGCCCTTCACTGGACTCACACCATTCTAATACCACCTTTGGGGTTTTTTTTGTACTGTGCACAGTTGTCCCAGTCTCACAAGTGCCAACAAGAAGGATTTAATGCCTGGCCAGAGCAGCCTGTGGATGCAGTGTGGTGTGCAGTGACCCTTCAGCATTCCAGAGGTGCTGCTGCTGTGCTCAGCAGTCCTCCAGGAGCCACAGGGCTGTCCAGAGCTGCTCCACAGCCTGCAGCTGGGGTTAGCAGTGCAGGACAAGGGAGGGAGCACAGCCCACTCCAGCTGGTCCCCAGCTGCCAGAGGCTGAGCTCAGACACCAGTGTCAGACAGGAATCACACCATCAGTAAAAGGATCAAGTCCAACCAAGATCATCGAGTCCAACCTTCAACCCAACACCACCAGGCCCTCTAAAGCACACCACAAAGTACCACACCCTGTCAGTTTTTGAGCTTTCCAGGGATGGTGACCAGAGTATAAACCACCCTTCAGTACTATCATTGTTCTCTCTTCACTATCAGAAATTAAGTGACTAATGTGGATTCCTAAAGCAGAGACCTAAAGTGAGGAGGAAACACACCCTTGTAAGAACTTGTAAACCAAGCTCATTCCTAAGTCAGTGAGGAGTACCCCAGATCCTTGCTTAAATTGGGACTCATTCATCCCAATCAGCTCATTTGTAGTTGTGGAGAGGAGGAAAGGACAATTACTAAAGAAAATCTCAGTTCTGCAGAATCAAAATGCCACATTTGACATTTAATACTTTCCCTCTTCCTGAGGGAAGCAATTCAGAGGTTGGGCTTAATTCCTGCACCTCACACCAAGGACAAGTAAACAAAATTACCAGTAACCATTTAGAACAGGAAGAAAGACAAGGACTCCAAGTATCCCAAACTTGGGATACAAAGCCCATCTCTTTGTTTGTAACATGTTTTCCTCTAGTTTGCTGATGTTTCCAGAGCTAGAAATAAACCAGCAGCATATGATGTTTGGAAATGAGGAAGTTCTGATGTAGGAGTGGGAGCTCCATGATGATTTGGGATATGTGTTTCCAGCAGGTTCACGTGTCATTCTGCCAGTTGTTAATCCATGGTCTGTACCAGGGCTCATCACACTCAGCTCATTTATCACCCTGTGTGCCATGGCTCATTTGAGGATGGGGTGTGCTACTCTATCCTACCCCTTTGCCTTACCATCATCTAGGAAATGCATGCAATATATAGATGCAGTTGTATTTTGACTTGCATCATATGCCATTAGTGGGCTTAAGCTTTCACAGGTGTATGCACTCACAGCAGGTCAGGCAGGGCTGCTGCTTGTCAAAGTTAGAACCACCTTGGAGAAGTTCACAGAGAACTGTCCCCCATGGAAGAGCCCCACGACATAACTGAAGAAATTCCTCTCCCTAAGCAAACTTAAAAAAGATTTCTAGAAGTAACAAACTGACAAAACCCCCATGTTTCTTTTTTTTCTCCCTCCTCAACTATAGCAAAAGAAAAGGAGTGAAGAGTTTTTTGTAGGTACCTGGCGTTTAGCCAATGTCAAACCACAACAACAATTAATGCACAAAAAGAGTGAAAAAATGAGTATGGTTTTTGTGAAAAAATGAGCTAATCAGCGGTGATCAGGTGCTAAAAACCGTAACTCTTTATTCATACACATAAAGACTTCTGTGGGATAAGAGCTGAGGAGTTTCAATACATAACTCAGACTTCATAGGAATTTGTCATTTCTCACAGCTCTGTCTCCTGCTGGCATCTCACTGAGAGTGAGATGTCACATCACAGATCCCCAGCAGCCACCAGGGTAAGGAATACTGGGAATATGAATTCTGGAAGGGCTGGGCTCTTGTGACCACTGCTCTCACCTCAGGTTTTGGACAGGCTGGCACCAATACACAACCTTCCCAGCCCATGTTCTTTGTGCCCACAGGGTCCAGTGTTCCCCCCATATCTCTTACTGGGGATTCATAGTCAAGTGTTCACAAGTTGTCAATCCAGTCAGTGCCCAGAGATATCATGGCACAGCTTTCCAGCAGTTTTAGGTACTGTTCTTCTGTCACCTGCTCACTGGTGGCCTCTGTGAAGGCTCATCTCACCCAGTTATTTATTTTCATTTTCCTGCTGACCATGTCCTGTTACATTCAGCTGTTCAACTTGGGACTGAGGCAAGGGGGTGATACCTCTGTGACAACTACAGCCACAGTGAGGTGACTGCCACCCCACAGCTGACTTCTAAAAGAAGACATTCCACCACCACAGCCTAGTGTCTGTTGTTGTTGCCTGCAAAAGGACACTTTTGGGATTTGTACATATTCCCTCATGCTCCCAGACTGGAGGACAAGAAAAGTTACAGTAGCAAAAAGACACTAAATGGAATATATCAGTATTAGCAGGAAAATAGAGGTCCAAGACCAGTGTAACTCTGAGAGAAAATACACTTAAGAAAGGGAAACAGAATGACTCTACAGCTGTTCCTACCTTAGAGCAGAGAGCTGTAAGCAGGTGGGAGCAAACTTACATTTGACTGCAAGCTGTGGTGCTTTCATGTACTGCCTTTAAAACCCAAATTTTCCCCAGAGTTTAGCACAACACTGAATAGTATCTCTACAAGATCTGCAGCTTGCACTTTCCTTGGTGTCTCAGAATAACCAGGATGAAATTAGAATCAGATCAGGACAGAAGCAGGTAATTGCTATTGTAGGAGAGAGCAGAGAGTAGCAGAGACATTCTCTGTGCTGGGAACTTGGCCCAAAAGAGGCAATTTCTCCTGGTATGACCTGGCACATCAAATCTTTCTTCTGCTGTACCCTGGGCCCATTGCAAGGTTTTCTCTGGGAGAGAATTGAGCTGACCCTCAAAGTGCTACCAGGGCGAAAGACCCACTAACCCAAGGTGGGTTAATGACTGATTGAAGAGGAATAATTGCCCAGGGCAAACCAAATGGGAATTGTCCCCTTCTAATGTTGGTCCTTGGTTCAGGATGCACAGAAGGAGAGATTGGCAGATCAAGCCCTTCAGCATCTGTAAAATTTTCCATTTTTCTATTTCCCACAGCCCATGGGGCAGGGGGGTTGGACCCTATGGAAAGGGAGATCCCTACATGAGTAAACCCCCCACAACTGGCCACACTGTGGAAAGTGTGCACGTCTGCAATTAACGCACATGCAATTATTGCACCTACAATGACATTCCCCTATGGAAACTGAGACAAATCCACAGAGATTTCCTCTCTCAGTCCTGAGGCCTGCCTGATGCACTACAAGTCCACGTTAAACAATTAGAAAAGCACATTATGGCAATCCCTAGGCCTGGAGAAGGCATGCACCTCCAGGAATAACCTGGTTGGAGGTAGCTCAATAATTAATAACTACAGGTGAGCAATTGGGTATCTCTGGTACAGGTGGTCTTAAACCAAAAACAGACATCAGGAGGGTGGACAGGTCCTAAAACCTCCCTCACCAGGTAACTGCTGACAAAATGTGTCACCTTGTGGGAGAACAAGGTACAGTTTGTGGGTGGAGGGTGTTGCAAAAGGAAGTCCTCAAGAAATAATGGACAAATTACCCACCACTAATCTGGAAGGCTTGATAAGGAACTGGGATAAGATCAAAGCACCTCCTGAGGGCGGCTCCCTCAGGAATTCAACACTGTCATCCCCCCAGCTGGTCGAGAAATCGAACTAACCAGTTAAACCTGCTCTAAGTTGGGAAATTGGACTCTACTGCTCTCAGCCAGTGAGCTGGGGAGTGGCAGGTGGATTTACGTGTGAAGGCTCACAGAAAAGAACAGAAAAAAAGCCAGAGAAATGTGATAATCCTGTTTATTTCCCACCCTTTTAAATCCTTGGCTACTTTTAAGGTAGATACCAGGGTAAAAATGTCAGCACTTCAAACTGAACTTGCCACTCATCGTGACATTAGGTCAGACAACAAAAAGATATAGATAACTGATGTCTTTTGGTAAATCTCAATCCCAGTGCTCAGCCTGGATAAAATCCTGGTTACTGGGGGATGAGACAGGCACAGAAGTTGTCATGATTGTGAGGCCTCTACCAGCAAACCCTGGGGCTGGATCTATTAAAGTGATGTGTCTGAACAGATGCCAGAGGCAGGGGATGGGTGTTTGTTCTCCCACCTCCCTCTCTGCATCTGTTGCAAACTGCTCCAAGTCTGCCTCCTTTAAAAAGAACAGAAGTGAAACCCTACCCACGGCCCTTGGGAACCCGTGAAGGAATTGCTGCAGTAACTGCAGGATTGCAGGAGCAAGGGGCAGTTGTACAATTCTCCTGTGTATAAACCCAACAGGGAGCAGTGGCTGACAGTGCATCACCAACGCCTCAGAGCTGGCACTGGCCCTGGAACAGCTCCTGTACCTCACACAGCCAAACTGACTCCCACAATCCAGCATGGGGCCCATCAGATCCGTCTGACTATTGGTATCAAAACCAAGTTTTTATGGTTGCCCTGCAATGCCACTGAAACTCCAGAAAAAGCCAAAACCCTCCAACAACGTATTTAGTGTTACAGAATGAAAGCATTACTTTATTCTGGCCAGGATGTGCAACAGAAATAATTTCATCCACACATTGCCCAGGTGTGAAGAGAAAATCCTTCCATCCCACATCACTCCTTACAAGATTTTTCAGATACCTACACAGTCAAAACCCATGGAAATCCATTGGTTGAGTGTTCATTGGTTTCAAGGTATGAAGTTATTGGTTTCCTATTTGTTATGGATCTCTTGGCCTCCAGTGTTAATTAGGTCCTCATCCCTTGGTTCTCTCATCTTTTTCTCATACCAGGTATCTCTGACAATGCCAGGTGATGTTTGGAGTTGATGTTTGCTTATGGTCATTATCTTTTGTGTATTTTCTGTGCTACTCCCACTCTGCTGAGATGTTAATTCCATCAGGCCTTGAGTGCTGAAACAGTCCTTTGAACCATCTTTATGGCTGTACAGTCATATTCCTATAAACGACAACCAGAATGGCTACACACCTGATTTTGTGTGTTCTACAATAAACTCTGCATGTGTGTATATTTACAAACACTCATCATTCAGAGTCACCTCGCTCTAATGCACCCTGAAGGCTCTACTATGACCTGTTGCAGAAGGTGAGGGTTAAATCCCTCATAAAATCTAAAATCGCTGTCTCTATGATAGGAAAATGCCCTTCCTTTATTGCAGAGCCCGTGTGGGAGCATGCACTGCCGACAGTGACAGCGTTCCTCACTTTGGAGAGATAGGAAGGCTGGAATGATTTAAAAAGAATGAACGTGTAGAGGAAAGTTCTGCTTTGCTTTATTGAAAAGTCGTTCCCCCCTTCGGAAACCTAAAAGCAGCAGAGTTGTTTTGCTCTCGCTTCAGGCTCAGTACCATGACAGATTTTAAAGAAAAAAAATTAAAAAATAAAAATAAATAAAAATAATAATAAAAAATAAAAATAAAAAGGGAAAGCAGTGTTTTTCCTTTCCCCTGCTCCAAGCAGGGCGATAAAGGTCTGTTTTCCAGCACCATCGTGCTGGATCTCGGACTGACCCTGGGCCAGGAACCCCCGGACAACCCCTCAGCCGAGCCGCCTCAGGCAAGGCCCCACCCCCAGCAGCAGTGCTGGGCTCTGATTGGCTCTTTAAAAGGAGCGGCTCTCTAATCTGCCCAGCAACAGCCGGTTCTGCGCTCTTATTGGCTCCTGGAAAACACCGGGGGTGCGGACGCCGCGAGGCCCTTGGCGCATGCGCAGACCCAAGGCACGGGTTCCCCTATCCCTTAGCGCCACGTCGCTGCGCGCACGCGCGGTGCGGGGGGCGGCGCGGCGCGTGCGCAGTGCGGGAGCGGCGATGGCGGGCTCGGTGCGGGCCGTGGCGCGGCGGGTCCTGTCCGAGTACGGCGGCGGCACCGCCGGGCGCCTCAAGGCGCTGGACGCCTTCCTGCTCTACGTGCTGCTCACCGGTGCGCTGCAGTTCGGCTACTGCCTCGGCGTCGGCACCTTCCCCTTCAACTCCTTCCTCAGCGGCTTCATCTCCGCCGTCGGCAGCTTCATCCTGGGCGGTCAGTGCCGGCCCGCGGTCCCCCTCACAGCCCTGGCGGTCACCCTGAGCCCCCGCCCGGAGGCCTCGGGTGTGCCGGGGATCCTCAGAAATCAGCGGGTGGCCCGGAGCAGCGCTCAGAGCCGCCCTGGCAGCCGGGGAACCCCGGGACCCTCAGCACCCCCCGCCCTTTCCCGAGCTCCCCGTTCCGCTCCCGGAGGGGCAGGAGCTCCTGGGCAGCTCGGCACCTGCGGGGCTTGGTTCCCGAATAGCCCAAAGCCGCCCTGTTTCTGTGCAGCCCCCCTCAGCACAGGGGAGACAGCCTGGCAGAGCGGGGGGTGTTCGGGAAAAGGTTGCACTGAGACCTGAAAGCCCCTTCCAGGGCCTAAAGGGGCTCCAAGACAGCAGGAGAGGGACTTTGGACAAAGGCCTGGAGTGACAGGACAAGGGGGAATGGCTTCCCACTGCCGGAGGATAGGGCTAGGTGGGATATTGGGAAGGAATTCCCTCTGTGAGGGTGGGGAGGCCCTGGCACACGTTGCCCAGAGCAGCTGTGACTGCCCCAGTTCCTTCAAGTGTCCAGGAGCAGGTTAGATGGGGCTTGGAGCAACCTGGGATAGTGGAAAGTGACCCTGGGATTGCAGTGAGAAGATGTCTAAGGTCTTTTCCAACCCAAACCGTTCTGTGTTTCTGACACACCCAACAGGGCACATAGGAATATCCACACTTCTGTGTGAGTCCAGTCCTGCTCTGAGCCTGTTCCCCACAGGACTCTGGGCACCCTGTGGTGTGTGTGGTGCTGTGGGAGCACTGACTCCATGATGGCCCCATCCAAATTCCCTGACAGTGTTCTGCTCATCTGTAGAAAAAATGGAATAACTTTTCCCCAGTGGCTTCCCATCCTGGGCTGGGCTGCCCCAGGAAGGCTGTGCTTCCCACTGATGGCTCATTCTTTCTCTGCTGTGCAGTTTGTCTCCGGATCCAGATCAACCCCCAGAACAAGGGTGAGTTCCAGGGCATTTCACCGGAGCGGGCGTTCGCTGATTTCCTCTTCGCCAACACCATTCTCCATCTCGTCGTCATCAATTTTGTTGGCTGAGCTCTTGGAGAGGCTGTCAGGTACTTACTGATCTGTGGGGTCACAAAAGGGGCAACCACAGGACTGCAGTGCTTTTGGGGAGAACTAGAATGAGAAGGAATCCCCTGAGCTCCCAACTTCCTCTGGGCCAAGCATAGCTGAGCTGTTGTCCTCTGGGTTGGCACAGAGTGAGGATTTATGGCTTTCTGATTTTGAGCATTCATTTTTTGGCTTTTGTAATTAAAGAGTTTAACTGAGATTGTTACAGAAACCTACCCACACTCTTCTCTCAGGAGAGAAATCCCCCATTCTTCTTTGCAGGAGAAGCTTTGGGAGCTCGAAGTCCTGGGCTCTGTGAGGCCATGGTATGGCTGAGGTTCAAGTCTGGAGTTTCTTTGCAGATGAGGCAGCTGGGGACAGGAACAGTTGGGTGTTGAGTAGTGGGGACATGCCCATGACTGTTGTAAGGGGCCACAGGATCTCTGGGGCTTGGGGGAGCTTTGTCCTGTCTGCTCTACAGAAACATTGCTGCTCTCTTTCCAGGTCTTGAACTGCTCCTGATGGCAAAGCCTGGCATAGGGAAGTGCCCAGCACACTCTCACCTTCTTCCTTGGTGGAGGAAGGGGATGCAGGGCTCAAGATCTCCCCCCACAGAGTGTTCTGTGGAGGGGTTTGCAGTCTCATTGTGTAACTGTGATCATCAATAAAACACTTTATGATACTGCAGCCTTTTGTTGGTGACAAATACAGAGCTTCTCCTGCATCCAGGTTCCCTCTCAGGCATGACTCCCTGGTTTTACCTCTCTCCCTTCCTTTCTACCCAGCAGGCTTTTTTTCTGCACCCCAGTTTTGAAGGGAAGCAGGAAACAAGGGATCATGGAAACTCAGTTGTCACCCACTGTTCTCATCTCCCTCTTTCCTTCCTTTTGATCTTCCAGAGTTTGTTGCCAATGTGCCTCTGGGCTTCAAAGCTGTGGAAAATTCAGGTGAGGCTGTGGTTAATGGTCACAAAAGGAAGGAAGTGCCCTCCAGCATATCCCCAGGTGTAGCCAGTTCCCACAGACCCTCCCACACCCCTCAGAGACACTTGGGCCCCATCTGGCTGTCCCAGCTGGACTTAGAGGCTCACTGAGGCCTCTGGGTGATACAGCCACCCCTCCACAGTGTCAGGGTGCCTGCACTGAGATGTGCTGATAACCACAGGGATGTTGGGATGGACTGCCCAAATGGCAGGGCCTTGGGGTGGCACTGGAGCTGCTCTGGGCCCAGGGAGAAGTTCCCCCCTCAGAATCACACAATCGAAGTTGGAAGAGACCTTCCAGCCCAACCATCCACCCAGCACTGCCACTAATTCAACCTCATCACCCACACCAGATCCTGAGCACCCCAGGTTTGTTGGTTCCAGCACCTCCCTGGGCAGCCCCTTCCAAGGCCTGAGCACCCTGATCTAACCTGAATCTCCTGTCTCAGCCCAAGGCCATTCCCCCGGTCTGCTCTCTGCAGTCACAGCACCAGAGACCGGCCCCACCTCACTCCAGCCTTTCAGAGGTGTGGTGTGACCCCCTCTGAGCCAGCTCTTCTCCACCCTGAACAACCCCAGCTCTCCCTCAGCCATTCCTCAGAAGAGAAATATTTTCTAGTCCTTTCATGAGCCTTGTTGCTCTTCACTGGGCACACTCCAGCCCCTCAAAGTTCTTTTTAAAGTGAGGGGTCCAGAACTGAGTGCAGCACTCGAGCTGCAGCCTCACTATTTACACAAGCCAGGTTGCTATTGGCCTTTTTGGCCACTTGGGCACACTGTTGGCTCACACTGAGCCGGCTGGCAACCAGTGCTGCCAAGTCCCTTTCTGCTGAACGGCTCTTGAGCCACTCCTGCCCCAGCCTGGAGCTGCAGGGGGTTGCTGTGACCCCACTGCAGGAGCAGCACTTGGCTTTGAACCTCATGCCGTTGTGCTGATCGAGTGTGTTCAGGTCTCACTAGAGCCTTCATGTATGAGGTTTGGTCCTCACTCTGATCCTGCTTCGTGCTCGTCTGGATTTCTCTGCAGCTGAAATCCTGGGGAAGCAAAACCTTGAAAGCCTTGAGACTCCATGGCATGGAAATGTTTGTGTGCTGCACTGAGGAGATGGAGCTTTGGGTCTCTGATGGCTTCAGAACCTCTCAGAATTCTATTTGGCTCCTGTCTACCACCTTTTTAGCATTTCCAGCTGTGCTGCAACCATTGAAGCTGTAACAGTCTGAAACCTGGGGCTCCCAAGTCTCTTGCCTAACACTGGCTGTGAGGGGTCAGGGTTTTCACTGTCCTAGACAATGGAGTCTGGGTCTGTGTCAGGAACAAAGAACTTGTGCAGCTTGGGCACCACCACTCCTGGACTCGTTTGCAATGGCAGCAGCCCTGGGAGAGCAGGCAGGGGCTCGGGGCAGGGCTGGTGTAGTGGGTTGACTCTGGCTGGGTGTCAGGTGCCCACTCAGTCACTCCAGCACTCCCACTGGGACAGGGGAGAGAATAAGATGGAGAACGACCAGCAGGGTGAGATAAGGCAGTTTTATTACAGTAAAAGAAAGAAATCAGTAGAGATCTGCATGTGCATGGGCTAAAGAGAAAAAATAAAAGTCAGTCTCTGCTTCCCATCAGCAGTGATGTTGGGACACTTCCCGGGAAGCAGGGCTTTGCCACGTGTGATGGTTCCTTCAGAAGGCAAACACTGAAAATTCAGGAATACCCTCCCTTCCTCATCTCTCCCTTACCTTATGTATCTGAGCTGACATCATATGGTATGGGGAATAAAACAGAGCACAGAGGAACTGAAAAAGGAGCCTGGAATCTTAAACCTAATTGAACAGAAACCATGGGAGAGACAGACACAGATAACTCCTCCCTGGGGCAGAAGTGACCAAGGGATATGTTGTGAAACTTTGTGATGATTAATTGATGTCATGAAGAATGTATAACCAATGGGAAATTGTTACCAAAAGTAGAACCCTATGGAAGTGCCATACAAGTAAAACCCTATATAAACACCTTGTATGCTTTATGAAATTGGCTTCTTACCTTGACTTGGATGTCCCTGTCTCTCAGTTGCCCATAATGTGGTATGGAATATCCTGCCTAATTGGGGCCAGCTGGCCTGGTTGTGTCCCCTCCCAGGAGCTCCCCCACTCCCGTCCCCTTTGGTGGGGGAAGGAGTGTCAGAGGGACACGATCTGTTATCAACACCCACCCAGCTGGCAATGCAAAACACAGCTCTGCAAGGCCTGGGAGCTTCACTTGGGCAGAAGCAATATGATGGTAAATGACCCACACAGCTCTGCTTTCTCACCAGAAGGGCCCTGAGCTGTGCCAGGGCAGCAGGAGCAGCAAATGTGGGGGATGATGCTCAGCTCTGGCATGGAGCCTCCCCTGGCCACTGCCTGGGGCACAGGGACTGAGTGAGAGGAGATGTGAGGCTTTGCTGTGGAGGTTTTGGGGTTTTCCCCCCTTTTTCCTGCTTCTTTCCTGCTTACAATTCCTCCAGTTGCCATTAATTGGACAGTAGAATTCTTGAGGGGAAGTAGAATTGCAGAGGGACTTTTCACAAAGTAGTGATATGGCAAGGTGGAATGGTTTCAGACTGCCAGAGGGCAGGGTTAAATGGGATATTGGGCAGAAATTTGTCCCTGTGAGGGTCGTGAGGCCCTGGCACAGGTGCCCAGAGCAGCTGGGGCTGCCCCTGGATCCCTGGCAGTGCCCAAGGCCAGGCTGGACAGGGCTTGGAGCAGTCTGGGATAGTGGAAGGTGTCCCTTGCATGGCAGGGGTGGGGCTGGATGGGCTTTAAGGTCCCTTCCAAACCAAACCATTCTGGGATTCTGTGACTCTATGATGAATCCAAGCCCTACCACAGCTCCTGTGTTGGAATAAGCTTCAACAAATCCACTGACACCTTCAGATTCTGGTCCTTGTAAAGTCCACACTTGGGTCCCTGGTCACACAAGCAGGAGGAGGAAAATTAGAGAGGATGGTTTGTGCACAGGGCCATGTTTGATGAGAGGTGACAAATATTGGGCAGGATATTTTCTCCAACAAAACCTTGAAAAAACACACAAATTCATCTTCTACCCACAGGGGAGAGGATGCTAAATGTGGACCATGGAAACCTTCTTCTCTGACAGTATGAGAGGACTCTGGCCTGCCCCTTCATCCTTCCTTCTCATCTGGGCCAGGAGAAGTGGAAGGATTTTCCAGTCTCTAAACAGGGTGCAGAGACCTATCAGCAAATTCAGAAACTCTGACACAATTCTAAGAGCTTTGTTATCTAATCCCACCATGCTTTATCAAGCATTTCTACCCTCCTTTCCCTGCCCACACTATACATAGCTCAATCCCTGCTGCTGTACCCAAAACAGCTCCTCAAGTGCAGGCTGTGGTGAGGCTGGGAGGGGAGGATGTCTTAACCTCATTCCACTTTGGCTCGTGGTCTAACGTCTGCTGTTCTTTTCCACAGCTTCTCCCCTCCCTGCCACGTGCTGCCCCCACCCCCTTTGTGCTGCACTTTCCAGAGGAAGTGGTTTTTGTGGTCAGGTATAGACGAGCATCTGTGGTGACCCAGATCTCGATTGTGGCGTCATGGAACTTGTGCTGTGGCCTCTTCCTGCCCCAGCTGGGCCATGAGCCCACCTCCTGTCCTGCTGTATTATTTCCTGGCTTTGCTTTGCTCTGTGGTTTTCATATCTCGAAATAAACAAGAAAATGCAGGCAAAGGGGGGCATGTTGTGGTGGTGGGAGATTGGCAGCCTGATATCTGAAAGTGTCTTTGAAGTAGATTGCAAATTCTTGCTTTGCAGCTCACATGCCAGGAGCCATTTTAGTCAAAGCATTTAACTCATCTCCCACTTGGCAAATCCTGTCCCTGGGGTCGGTTTAACCTGGAAGAGGAAAGACACAGATGTGGAAACAAAGACAGCACAGTCCTTAACTCTTTCATCTGGGAGTGAGTTTGAATTGCAACATAAAAAATTTATGATGATTATTAATTCTGAAAAGTGATGCTAAAGGTAAATGAGTATGGAAAGTTTTCTTCCACATCCCTGAAAGTTTTTGGAATGAGGTTAATTGGTTGCAAATATTTGAAATGCAATGACTTCTGACTTGCTTTATAGTTCATATATGGCTTAGACAGCTTCTTCAGGCTTCCCAGTGACATGGCAGATTTCATCATGAGTGGAATGTAGTCTCCAAGAGCTGCCTGTAATCCAGCACTTAAAGAACCATGGACTTCCTACAGCTGGAGAGATCTGAAAACGATGGTTGTGTCAAGGGAGAAACGAGAACAAGTCCCTGAACATCTGTACTGTAAAACAGTCAGGGTAGACGTGGAAGGTTGAAAGCTGCTCCTTGTCAGGAGGGGTCAGTAACTCTGTGACCTGTGTCAGTGCTCAGTGCTCAGGTGCAGGACCAAGGCAGGACACCAGCGAGGATTTGTGGTGTTGCTGCTCAGCAGTGTGGGGTCAGATCCCAGCAGGGTCCTCCCGCAGGAAGCACCAGGGCTTTTGGCTAAAAGTGTTTGAATCGTGACCCTTTCCAAAACCAGCTCCTTGTGCAGGCTGTGAGCCCAGCTGGGTGAGGGACAGCCACCCTCACTGGTCCAGAGAAGCTTTTCCTGCCACTTTGGGAGCTGGTGGGAGGTACAGGCAAGGTTCAGGCTTTGCAGGGAGAGTGTTTCTGTCAGAGCATACTTCTCATTTCTCGCCCACAGAGGAAGCCCTGGTGATGCCTTAGGATTTTAGCTTCTCTATTTTTTGTGTATTTGTAATCCTGAGATTCTTCAGTGTACAACCCTAAACTTCACATACAATGTCAGCTGATGCTTTCCCATTTTGGTCAGACAAAAGAATTCCTCTCTAGGCCTGGGAAATCAAGGAAACCTCAGTGCCTCAGGCCCTGAGAGATGGAAACAAAAGTGAGTTGTGGGGAACAAACTGGGGGTAAATGACTTCATTACCTGAAGCTGTAAATGGAAGATTAACCCCCAATATGCAACTGGACCAAACTTACAGAAGTGTGAAAACTCGTGAGCCATTGTCCATTTTTGAGTGTAACTCCTGGGGGTGCTTTGTCTGCCCTAAATGTGCCTGAAGACTCTTCAATAAATAGAACTTTTTATTCCCTTGATTTTGTCTGGCCTCTGTTTTTAGGTAGTCCCAGAAAGGAATCACTGGGGCATCAGAAGATGTTGAAGAAATTGATGTCACAAAGGGAGAACATTTCCCTTCCAGACTTGCCAGGGGCAGAGAGAACCTGAAGGCAAAGGGGGTCCATTGGTGTCATCACTGCCAAGCAGGACCCTGTGCTGCTGTGACACTCAGGACTGGGGGACTTGGGGACAGGACACCTCAGGGTCCTGTGTACCCCACAGCAGCAGCAATCTGCCCCAGGAGCCTGGACCCTTGACCAGTCCCCTCACTGTGGCCAAGCCACGTTTTTGTTCTCTCCACCCAGCACAGAGGCTGCCCTTGGGGCAAGGGGGCTCCCCCTTTTCTCTCCCCACTGTCCTCACAAGCACAGATCCTTGCAGATCTGTGTTCCCACCCTCCATGTGGACCCAACCCCTTCCCTCCTCCACCCCAAAGCTCAGCTGAAAGGGTGAAGCAATGCCTCAAACAAATACAAGTCAAACAAATTTCTCATTTTTTGTAAGAATTGTTTGATAAGAGCCTAAAGAAATGCCAAGACATATTGGTGACAGTACAGTTCATGAATTAACAGCATGCAGATGCCACAAGTAAGCACTCTTCCAAGGTGGGCACACAGGGACAGGTAAATATTTCAGCATATTTTTATGCAATTATTACAAAAAGAACTTGGGAGATCTCAGGTTGTTGGAAGTAAACAAAAAGAAAAAAAGTTGTTTGTATTTTTGCTAAATACAAAGTCAAATCTTAAACTGGTTTAAATTAGAAAGATGTTATGGTCAGATAGACTTTTTAAAAAATATTATTTTTCTTTTTTTTTTTTTTCTATGATATTGAAGTGACCATTTCACTGAATTTGGGATTTCTGGGAGTCCTGCAGCTCTTCCTTTAGTGGGAAAAAGGGATATCTTGCTCTGATCTAGCAAAGGGTGGCAGGACAGTGCATCCTGAGTCAACCTCCCTTTGCTTTTCAGTGTTTCATTTGCACCTGAAAAGGTTTCTGGGAGTGCACCCTAAGAGACATGAATACCCTAAAGCTACCAAAATAGGAAAAATTCCCATTCAGGTGATATTTAGCTTGCAGTTTTTAACAAACAGCACTGCTCCAGGCAGAACTCATCATTTTAATGCAAGTAACAGTGATGCTTGGCAATGTGTAATTGTAGCAAAGTCAGCTTCGTGCACAAGAGGCACTGTATGGTGAATGACCCTGGCATCTGGAGGGCAGAATGCTGGAAATGCTTAATTTTGAGTAGTTTGAAGTCAATGTAAATAAAGCAATTTAGAATATAATGGCTGGTGTGGTTTATAAGAACAGCAGTTGATGGCCCTTGCACAAGGAATATCCCTGTGCTCCCTCTTGCTCACGATGCTCTCTCAAAGCTCTCTCAAAGCAGATGGTTTTGGTACCTCAGGACTGCAGCACCTGGTTACTTTCAGTCCTGTAACAAGAACAAAGATGTGTTAAATCATTATTTGGGTTACAGTCACAAGTGCACAATTGTAGAGCTGAAGTGTCCAGGCAAGAGGAAGAGAAGAAACAGACACTGGGCAAAAAATTAATATATTAGGATTTATATTAAAGTCAATAACCATTAAACTTCCCTGGCTGGAGACAGATGAGGGGAGAAATCTGGTGGATGAATGCAGGCAAGGAAAAGGATGGATGTAGACATAGAAGGGAGAAATATCTTGAAAGGAAAAAAAAAAATTCTTATGGACAAGGAAAAGCACTTGAGCAGTGGATGAAAAAGGTATGGCCAGAGGAATGGAGGGGTTTTACTGCTGGCAGACAAAATAAATCTGGATAGACTGAATAAACAGCTATTCCAGAGAGAAGGAGCATTCATATCTGAAGAACCAATCCAGATGTTTTCTGACAGGTACTTTCAGATCCCCCCCAAGCATACTCACCTTTTTTTTCTTCCACATAAGCATCGTCATCAGCACATTAAAAATTATTCCTTTCATTAAAACTATTTTGAGGCCCAGCTGTGATAAAGACAGTGTGTTCAAGTGTTCATCTGAAAAAAACAGAAAATGAGGGTTACAAGAGCACTGAGCCATCCTTGTGTTCCAGACAGACTGAAAAGCCCTTTTTAATGAAGCTGCTCTGTTGTGTGATGGAGTCAGCTGGTAGGACAGGAAACGAGATAGGGAGTAGGACTCAGAGACTTTAATTTCTTCCATTCAATTAGCACTTAATTATCCAATATGCCAGTCTGCCAGCCACCTAACTGCTCTTAAATAGTGTGCATTGTGAACCCAGGATGCTGCAGGCAGCCCTCCTTCCTCTCTCTAAATTATTTTCAAGATGGGCAGGGGGAAAGCAATTTTGATTTTCATCACAGAACACAATTCTATTTGAATTTTATATTTATCTGATGTTACAAAGCCATTTGTATTTGAAAATATGTTGATCTATCCTGGAGAAGGAGGGAGCTGACAGCAAAAATGCACTGTGAGTTCACCATTGAGAACCTTTTCAGAGAGCTGAAAGGCTGATTGAATCAGCTCTGTTTACTGATGAGTATTTGCCTGAAATTGTGTTTTGGAAAGATTTGCAAGAGCACAGCTGCTCTGCGAGCAGGGCAGGCACAGGCTCTGCTCTTTGAGGTGGCTGGAGCAGCAGATCCTTGGACTGCTTAGCTATTGTTCCATCAGGTGTTGGTGCACCCAAAATAACCCAGCTCCTCTGAAGGCTGAAATGAGGCAGTGCTGACTCATAGCAGTGCCTGGAGTCACTCTGGGGTGGGCAGCAGCTCTGTGGTGGGTCAGAGCAAGAGCATGTGGGCACTGGCTGCACCATAAAATCATCAGCTTGGAGCAGGAAGGCTGCATTAACACCACCACTTTTGGCCTTGATGTTTAAAGTCTGTGGAGGCCCTTTTGGAAATTTTCTCTCTGACATTTTGCTGCTTAAAAAAATAATTCTGCAAGCAGAGAAAACCAGCAAAAACCTGGGAAGACATTTACTTTAGTCAGGCCAAAATTTTCTCCTAAAATGCTGTGTTACATACCTGTCCTGAAGTGTGGGGACAGCCCTGTGACACAGACAGCACTGGCACCTGCAGAGAGTAACAATAAATTTGATTAACAACAAAAATGTGCTTCTTCAGCGGTCTGTAAAGATATCTCTGCTTAGAAGGACTAAATTAGAGTTTCTGGCTAATAAGCCCTCCCATAAACAATATTTTCTCCTATTTTCAGGGCAAGCATAAGATATGATCTGATTAAAGTTCAGTGTCTCATCAGAGGAAGTAATTTCAAGCTTTCTACCCTCTCACAGTGTGTTTTTAAGATCTCTCTGCCATGACTGTACCAGTCTACCGACCCTTAATCTTGTTTTACACCAAAGAGGAAGGAGAGAGAACACAGAGGCAACGAGGCAACATTCCTCTGTCTTGTGGGATTGTAGTGGAGCCTGCAGGGCTGGGAGCTGCAGCCCAGTCCTGCTCACACCAACAGCACCCAGAGCACCTCCAACCCTGCTCACAGCCCCAGAAATGCCATTACCACTCTCAGGATCCTCGCCCTCCAGCTCTCCAAAGCCCTCGTGGCTGGCACTGCACTGCAGCTCATCTCTCCTGGCCCAGTAGGTGGACAGGTAGCTGGATTCCTCTCTGTTCCCAGCAGCTGCCACCTCCACCACAGTGGAGGTGTGCTGCTCAGCTGAGTTAAGAGTGAGCTTTTCAGGGGAGTAATCTGTGATAAGGCACATTTCCAGATCCTGGTCATCTTTAGAGGTCAGCCTGTAGACTGATGGAGATGGAGTAACTTCTGCAAGTGGAGAAAAGAAGAGTCATTAGGTCAGATTAGGCATTCATAACTCCTTCAGTCTTAACATACAGCCACTTGGAAATGCAGGTTTCTCCATTATTCCAGTGGGAAATTTCCTGATCATTGGGATCTTGTTCCAGGACACCTTCAGAGCACCAAAGCATCTACAGCAGGAGATGCAGAAGCTACTTTTGTTGACTTATGTTGTGTGGGAGACACAGAGTGGCCAGGCAGAATTCCTGGAGCATCTGAAAAGGCTTGTGGACATCCCCACCCTGGATGTCCCTGGCCATTCCTCACGGTGCCAGCTCGCTGGCCTCTGGCACCTTGGCCTGGCTGCAGACAGGGGATGTGTGACAGCTGCAGAGAGCACTGAGCAGCCTGGCCCAGCAGAAGGTGTCCCTGCCCATGGCTGGAACGTGGTCTCCAGGTCCCTGCCAACCCAAACCATGCTGTGATTTTGTGATACTTGAGATAGCCCAGGGCCATTCTGCTTATTCTGCAAATGTTTGGTCAAACATTGTAATCCTGAGATTCTTTAGTGCATAACTCTACAATATCAGCTGATGCTTTCCCATTTTGGTCAGACAAAACAATTCCTCTCTAGGCCTGGGAATCAAGGAAACCTCAGTGCCTCAGGCCCTGAGAGATGGAAACAAAAGTGAGTTGGGGAGAACAAACTGGGGAAAAATGACTTCATTACCTGAAGCTGTAAATGGAAGATTAACCCCCAATATGTGTCCTGAGGGGCAGAGGATAAACCACTAAACCTGGAGGGTTTCACATTTACCAGCAGCCTGCTGCTGGTGCTCCTACAGCAGAAAGCCTGAGCCACTGCAAAGGGAAACACGGGGCTGCACTCAGGGAAAGAAAGGGGAAGCAAACAAATGTTTCATCGTGTTCCACCTCTTGTACCAAATTTGTATACAAAATTTTACCCTGCAGAGAGGGGTTTGAGGCACTAAGGGCTGCAGATATAACACCTGGGGCTCATCACTGTTTCCTTGCTTCAAACTCTGTTAGTGAGTCAGACTGGGTTTTTCCACACACAAAACACAACCTGTGGTTAAACCCATTTTTGCATATTTAGATTTATTCTTGTCCTCTAGGCATACATTCCATCTAATTCTATGAGAAGGTACATTCCTAACTAACAGTAAAATGTTCCAGACACTGCAGTGCTCTCATGATGACTCAATGAATTATTACAGACATGCTGTAGCCACAGTGCAGGTTTGGGGCTCTCAGCAGTCCTGTGGCTGCATTTTCTGTTGGCCTTCACAGATTTCAGTGAGAGCTTCAGCTCACATTTATAAACTGATGAAGTGTTACTGTGTAGGATTGAGAGTTGAGATTAATCTTTGCTTTCTCCCTGCTCACACGCCTCACTGATAAATATTGTAGAAATACTGAAGACAATGAAGAAACTCTCAGATGAAGAAGTTTTCATTTCTTCCCATGGGAAAGGTCTAGAAAGTATCCCAAAATTTTCTTTATCACTGAAATAAATATTCTTTATCTGTTCTGCTCCCTGCTGTTGCCACCTCAGAGAGCCACACTTCTCTATTAGTATCATCTCAGAAAAAAAATAATCCACAAAGCCCAAGGGTTTCTTTTCTGGCCCATCTCCTGAACTGTAATTCATCTGTTCTAGCTTTGCCTTGGCTTTGAAGAACCTGATGAGACTCTTTGCAAACTATGCAGAAATACAGCCTAATGTCTGTTGGGACCCCCTTGCCTCCCATACTCCCAGTCAGTGTTTTGGAAATAGTGATTGTTTGTTAGGGAGAGGAACGCAGGAGCTGGTAAAAATCTTGATTATAGATCCCTGTTAAAAATACAGATGAGATGAGGGTAGATCATGGCCATGGGTACATGGAAATGAAAGAGAAGAGGAGGAATTTGTCAAGCTGCTCTCCTCTCTCATCACAAGTACTGTTTTCTGAAGAGATAAATATCTACCTCTGTCCAAATTAGGGTGTTTTTCTCCTTTTCAATGCTTTGATCTTGAACACATAAAACAATAAAGTCTGTTTTTTACAGGAAGCTTCAGCAGTTTTGCAAAATATTAGTTTCCTGTTCTTACTCAGAGTGGCTGCTGCCTCTCTTCTGGTGCTGCAGTTCAGTTCCTGTAAGTTCCTTTGTGTATTTGCCCACTGCTATGAAGGTTTGAGATAGTTTTGGTAAATAACATCTACTCTAACCACAGCCCTGTGACCTGTTATTCTGTCTTAATGAGCTGGTGCTGGAGGTGCTGTATATGTATGACCTCTATTTACAGGAAAGAATGAGAAGTAAAAAATGATGCTCTGAGCTTTCCATGCTGCCTAATTTTATCTTTACTGAAGCAGGAGCTGTTGGAATGCTGTTCCTGCCTAGTCTAGAGGCTGATTTCAGGGGAGTTGAACTCTGTTTCAACATTAGACTGAGACCTGTGCCTTTTCTTTTTTTTCCCTCCAGACAAGCTCTAGTAGAAATCCTGAACTGGTTTAATTCCCAGGTGGTATCATGCAGAAAATTATCACATTCTCCATTCCTTCCAAAGCAAACTGCATCCCTGGTCAGACTGGAATTGGTGTGACAGAATTTTTGGTGCTCTTACCACTCCTCAGCCTGAGACATGATATTCCACAGCTGGAGTCAGCCTGGAGCTGCCCCACTCCAGGAACATCTGTACCCCCTGCCCACTCAAACAGGCCAATCTGCCTCCAGAGGAGCAACTCCAAGGAATTAAGAGCACTTTAGTGATGTTTCCTGTCTGTCCTGCAGTGCATGTTCCAAGGGGTCTGCCAGAGTCCTCTGTGAAATCTGTCATATTGTAGAAATACCGAAGACAGCTTAGCTCCCAGATGAAGAAATTTGAATTTCTTTCCATGGGGAAAGTCTAGAAAGGGCCTCAAAATCTTCTCTATCACTGAAATATTCTTCATCTGTTCTGTTCCCAGCTGGATGTTGTGGTGGCTACAGCAAGACTAGAGGAACACTTTTAAGACAGGAACCCTTCCTAGACTTTCTAGGCTCTGTCTGGAGACACTCAGGTAGAAGCAGGTTCTAGTCCAGCATCTGCCCACGTCATCCAAAGTGCAGAGAACTCTGAGGAGAGATTCAGTGTTTGCAAATATCAATATGCTGCTTTACTGACAGACCTCAGGCCTAATTCTGGTCTCCTTCTAAAAAATGTGTTTGTTATTGCCTCTGTAATTATACTTGGGGAAGTCAAACTACCAAAACTATCCAAAATCTTTGTCACAAGCTTTTAAGGGAAAGATTTCCCACTAAACCAAAAGTAATGGTGAATTAAGAGGGAGATACCCAGGATGTGAGGAGAAATCAAGTGCTCAATGGAATAAATAGTTCTCTAGTACCAAACCAGGAGAAATCCTGGACTTCTAGCATGTGTTCATGTTCAGCAAAACTTGAGATGATTTTTTTCTGAATTTTTTCTTATTGGGAAGCAATACCCTGTTTGTGTTCATATCTGGATCTACTCAGGCACCATCTAAACCACAGGAGAGAATTGCTACTATCTCCTCTGCTGCTCCTTTCAACAATGTTAAGAAAATATTTTTGCAGGTCAGAAGGAGCAATTCTGTTTATCTAATCCACTCTCTCACAGGTAACTGAGATGGATTAATCCAGCTGTGTGACAATTTCCTTAAAACAAAAAGACTTGAAGTGTCTGCTCATGAATCCCCTGACAACCTCTGTAATTTTCACAAAATGCTTTTCCATGTGTTTTCTTCCAAAATCAGACTGTTTTCCATTTGCCAGATGAAGTTTGCAGTTAAATATAGCAGAGATTTTGTTTCCAGAAAAAAATAAAAATAAAAATCTTAGAATGCAATGGTTATGGATTTTAAAAAATAAAGGTCATGACATATTCTCTTAGGCTAAGACTTACAAAATCCAGTCTCTAAGCCCTTAGTTAGAAGAACCTCCAGTCACCATGCCATGGCTATTAAACCTGGGTTTAATAAGCTTTAATCAGCTTTAATAAGCTTTAATAAGCTTTAACCAGCTTCTCCTGCTGTTCTGTCCTGCAGTGGATCACAGCTGAGCCCTCCTGGCATCCCAAGACAGCATCTCTATTCCACCTGGCTTTTGCCAAGGGAAGCTGAAAAGAAGTTGTAATATTCTTCCATGAAATCCCTGGTCCATCTGATGCCATGATGGGGGTTTTTCCCTTTTTTTTTTTATAGCTTTTACTATATAAAAGTACAGTAACTTTTATATAGTAAAAAACTGAGTATAAACTCAGTTCTCCTAGCATACATACTTGTCATTCTTTAAGCCTGATATCTTTGCATATCCTGGTGTTCTGCTAGGCCAGAAGACCAAACATCCTAAAGGCCTCTCAGCTGGAGGCTGGAAAACCTTACACTGTCTTGAGCAACCAAGGTTCTCTCCAGAACACTTTCTGTAAACTCAGATTAAGCCCACTTGGGGGGAATACATTAGAACTGGAAATTTCACGCCATTCATTTAAGCTTCTCATTAATCTTTGTCAGATATGCTAATTTGCAAGGTGTATAAAATTGTATCCACAATCTACTGTGTGTGCACATTTCAGTGTATTCCACCTTGATGAATTGTTACACCTAAGGATCCTCATTAAATACCCAGATAAAAACCCTTTTATCCCTTAGCCATGCCTGGCTCTTAATTCTAGGACCAGAGAAGAAGGCATCACATCTACCCAATAAACAAATGATGTACCAATCCTGGTGTTAATATGGAACAGAAAGCTCAAACTCACTTGGGGTCACAAGAAGCTGGGTCCCAGTTCCAAATGTGGGTTTCCTGTATCCCTGGTTGGCACACTGGTGCCAGCCTCTACAAGAATGTGGACAGGTTTTTGCAGTGCATACTGGTAGGTCAACAGACAGTCCAGAGCAGGGGATTACTTAAGGAAGCAGTGATGAAAGATGCTGACTTAAAACACTATCAAAGTACCAAGTAAATCTACTAGAAAGTTATCAGGATCAGAAACACAGGGATCAAATTTAAAAGATGTTCATTCATTCACTGGTTATAGTTGTGTGGTGTTATGTATTTTGAGGCAATACAAGGAGTGATCTGCTTTTCCACTTGTAATATCACATAAAATTCCAGATCACTGAGCCCTGCAGCTGTGGTTACAGCCTTTCAGTCCAGCTTTTCTCCTGAGTATTTACTACCCATGTGCCTTGATCACCAACAAGGTTCTTTTTCCTAATATCAGTTTTATCCCTCTCCACCCCCATAACTCACAGGACCCAGGAAATCTCTGTGAGGACCCTGCTGGCCTTGGTTACAGTAATGTCTTCACAGGTTTCAGTGGCACACTGTGCCCCTGTCTAGGTCTTGGAGCCTCACAGGCAGTCAGATAACTCCATTTCTTGGGAATTCACACTCTGTCTCTCAGCTGTGCAGTGCCTGGAGCGCTACAAATGCTCCTGCAGCTGCAACAGCTCAGCAGAGCTGCAAGTCCCAGTCCCAGCCAGAATTCCCCTGCAATATTTGTGGATAACATTGTCCATACATCAGATAACTCAGCCAAGAGCAGTCAATCCCCATTCCCACACTGATATTAAAAATGTTGTAGTGCAATGCTCCTTGGTGGAATTCTGATGCAAGCAAAAACCAGCTAAAATGGTGATAATCACCCTAAGTGGATATTTTCTAAATCATAGAACCACAGAGTGGTTTGGATTGGAGAGAACTTTGTATGTCATCTAAGTCAACTCTCCTGCAATGACCAGGGACAACTTCAACTAAATAAGATTGCTCAGAACCCCATCCAAACTGACCTTGAATGTTTCCAGGAATGGGGCATGTATCACTTCTCTGGGCAACCTGTCCTGGTGTTTTACCACTCTCACAGTAAAAGAATTTCTTCTTTAACTCCATTTGGATCTACCCTCTTTTAGTTTAAAACCATTACTCTCTGTCCTGTCACTACAGGTTGCTTTTAAAACTTATTCTCCATCTTTCTTATAAGTCTGTAAGTACTTTTAAGTACTGAAAGGCTGAAATAAAGTCTCTCTGGAGCCTTGTCCAGTCTAAACCACCCCATCCCTCCCAGCCTGTCCCCCTGGGAGAGCTTCTCCATCCCTCTGAGCATTTTTGTGGCGCTCCTGTTCATCCACTCCAGCAAGTCCTTGTCTTTCCTGGGACCCCAGAGGTGGGCAGTGCTCTGCAGGTGGGGTCTCACCAGGGCAGGGCAGAGCAGAGGGGGAGAATCAATCCCTCAGTCTCCTGGGCAATGCAGCTGGGGATACAGCCCAGGACGGGGTTGGCTTTCTGGGCTGTGGGTGCACAACCCTGGCTCTTGGACAGCAATCCAAATATTATAAACATCCTTGCTTTTCAATGCATTTCTATCTGACTTGTATAATCCCTGACTCTTCTTGAGACCAATGGAAGTGGCATGGATAGATCCTTTAGGAGAGAACAAATCCACATGACTGACTTTGCAGAAGAGCAGAACCAGCCTTTGTCTTAGCTGATCCCAGGAGTGCAATCAGGGGAGGAGCACTGGAAGCCTGAGCCTGCCAGCTTGGACAGCTGCCCTGAGCTAAAAGTCACTACAATGCCCTTGGCAGCTGCCATTCCCCAGATCTTGGTGTGAATTAACAAACTTACAAATTAGTAAAAAGATCAGGGTAAATGTACCTGGCAAAACCAGAAGTCTCGTCCCAGATCCAAATGTGGGTTTATAATTATTTCCATAGCCACACAATAGCACAAGCCTCTACAATATCCAGAGCAGCACTGAATGGAACCTACAGCAATTAAATACTCCACCAAAAGAAATCCTTTTTATCTCTATGAACAAACAGATCCATTTGCCTAGGACTTTTCCATCTATTGACTTTCTTTTCATCTGGTATTTTGCATTTTGCACTCCCAAACACACTCTCCTTCGTATTCCCCTCAACCATATTTGTCCAGTTGTTTCCAGAAAGCCACCTGCACCACAACTTCTATTCTCCATATTATTCCTCATTTATTTATTCTGCCAGTCAGATTCCTCTTACAAAAATTGATTTATTTACTGTTACTGCACAGCTCCCCTAGGGACTGATGGTGCAGTGAAACCTCCATCATCCCATTCTCTTGGATTTGCCATTCCAATTAATCAAGAGTTAATCCAGAACAAAGTTGCCATTTAGTTTTTGAGTAAAAAGCTCTTTTTGGTGTGCAGTTTCTTTGGGGTGGGGAGATCATTGCTCGTTCTGCCACTAAACCCTGAGGTTTCAGGATGCATCAGGGATCTTCCTCCAGTGGGGCCAGAGGAAGATCTGGAGCAACTGCACACAGATATGGCCATAATGGTAAATCTGGAGACACCTACATGAACTCAGAGCTCTGATTTATAGCTCCTTTAGCTTGCTGATGGCTCCATGTAAACTGGGGATTTTCATTTCTCTCAGATCTTTTTGAAGAGGGTTGGGGTAGGGGGGAGGGGTAATTTAAAAAAAGATAATTCTCCTCAGAGGTTTCCAGAAGGAATTCTTTTCCTATGCTGTTGTTTTTTAACTTTCAGAATCAAATATTAAGAATCACTACTATTTTAAGAAGTGGAAACATTACTTTTCAAGAGTAAACTCACTTAATTTAGATACTAAATAAGCCTAAAAATATTTTAAATAAATTTTGAAAATTTGATACATTTACAACAAATATTGATATCTTGGCAAATGTTACTTTCTTTCCCTTTTACAAAGGGTTTCAAATGAGAGAAGAGGTGTAGGAGTTTGGGGGGATTTTTCTTTTTTTCATACATTTGTGGCAGCAACAGTCATACATTTGTGGCAGCAACAGTCAAAGCACACTTTTCTCTCCATCCTTTTTTCTTCAGAAAAAATACTTTGTGGTAAGGGTCACCTTTCCATTCTTCCAGCAAAGTCATTCAGTAATTAACTTTGCTTCTTTCCCTATTTCTCCTCCATCCAAATATTTATCCCACCCTCAGTTTTAAGGCTGTTTATGCTGTTCTCCACCAGTTCCAGATCTTCACTTCTAAAGTGCTCCAAGCTTCACCTGGATGTTTCAGGGCAAGGTAAATCCCCAGGACTCAACACAAGCTGGCTGTGACATGAGCTTGGTCTCATTCTCGAGGTCAAGCTCCCTGAGTTTCCTGACTGTCTTGTGTTTAATAATAACAGAAACCCCCCCTCTATGGTTGCAGCTCAAGGATCTCCAAAGCACACACCCAATATGTGCATTTTTGTGTTCACATACAATTATGAGTCTGGTTATCTCCAACTATTTCTATCCACATACAAGAAAAGTCCTTTTTACCTGCTACAGCTTTGTGAAACCAGTTTCACCCCTCTGCATTTTGCTGGTCTGTGCTGGCTTTCACCATTTCGTTTTGCTTCTCCTCTGCTTGAGGAGCCTGATATGGGAGCCCTCTTCCTGTTGACTTTTCCAAGACAAATCCTCTTGCACCCGTAAAACCTCTGCTATGTTCATTCTAAGGAAAAGGGAGGGAAGAATACACTTGCAGCCATGGAAATCACTTGCTCTTAATACCAATTGAAAATTCATAGTCCTGTTGCTAAAATATTTTTGGAAAAATAACTTGTGAACTGAAAGGAGTTCTTCCACCTGGGAATTCAGACATACCTGGAGAAACCATGAGTTTGGTTCCAGCTCCAAATGTAAGCTTGCCATAAGTCCCAGAGTCACACTGTGGCACAATGCTTTGCAAAATGGTGCACTGGGATGTGTCTGCTGGGTGAAGGCTGAAGAACAGGGCAGTGCAAGGTTTTACTGGAAGCAGCTCACAGAACCACAGAATGAACTAGGTTGGAAAAGACCTTTGAGATCATCAAGTCCAACCTATCACCCAACACCTGCTCATGAACTAAAGCTTGGCACTGAGTACCATATCCAGGCTTTGTTAAACCCTCCAGGGATGGTTACTCCACCACCTCCCTGGGCAGACAATTCCAGTGCCCAATCAGCCCCAATTCCAGTAAAGAATTTTTTTCTGATGTCCAACCTCAACTTCTCCTGGTGCAGCTTAAGACTTTTTCCCCTCATTCTATCAGTGGTCACCTGGGAGAAGAGCCCGAGCCCCACCTGGCTGCACCCTCCTGTCTGGGAGTTGTAGGGAGTGATGAGGTCTCCCCTGAGCCTCCTCTTTTCCAGACTAAACATCCCCATCTCCCTCAGCCACTCCTGACAGGACTGACAGGACTTGTGCTCCAGACTCCTCACCAGCCTTGTTGCCCTTCTCTGGACATGCTCCAGCCCCTCCATGGCTTTCCTAAATTGGGGGCTCAGGAATGGACACAGCACTTGAGGTGCTGCCCAACCAGTGCCGAGCACAGGGCAAGAATCCCTGCCCTGCTCCTGCTGGCCACACCATTCGTGATCCAGGCCAGGGGCCATTGGCCTTCTTGGCCACCTGGGCACACTGCTGGCTCATGTCCAGCCTGCTGTCCATCAGTACTGACCCCCAGGTCCCTTTCTCCCAGCCACTCTGTCCCCAGCCTGTAGCAGTGCAGGGGTTGTTGTGGCCAAAGTGCAGGACTCACCACTTGGACTTGTTAAACCCCACATAGTTGGACCTGTCTCACCTATCCAGCCTGTCCAGGTCCCTCTGCAGAGCCCCCCTGCCCTCCAACAGATCCACACATGCTCACCAACATCACTGGCTATCACCTCAGCATAAATAAGCACTTCCTTCAGCCCCATTCCTCTGCCTGGTTCATTCACCATCTGTGTATTCTGTCCTCTCCACACAGCAGCAGCATCTGTCCATCACTGCATGCACACACAACCTCCCAGGCTGGGTTTGGAGCCTCCTGACAGCTACTGAGTCTCACCAGCCTGTGTCACCTTTCTGCTCTCTTCTCTTGCAATGTCCACCCTCCCTTGCAGGCTGCTCTTCATGTTGTAATGATTCATACTTGGAAAAGCAACACAGAATTGTTCAGGTTGGGAAGGCCCTCTAAAACCATTAAGTTGAACCCATACCCCAGCATGTTCACCCCCAAACCGTGTAATTTAGCAGGGAGTGTCCAAACACATCCTCTCAATCCCCACAACTAACAGGAAAGATCCACAGCTTGTGTCATTCCCATTTCTGCTCTCTGGGCAGTAGCTCCAGTTCTACAGTTCCCAGCAGTAACCCAGAGATCACTGCTACTGCTTGTTGCCAACAGCTTGAACTGCATTTTGTTCCTTCTTTTCAAACATTAATCCTGTTTTTGAGTGGACTGAAATTTTCCACTGGGTTCACTGTCCCAAAGCTCAGAAATCTTATTTAGTCTTACATATCCCTGCCCTTGCATTTCTCTTACTTGTTGTCACTTTTCCAATACATTTTTTCCCCAGTATGGACACATTTCTAGACCACACTGGTTAAGCATAAAGTCTCCCACTTCTTTCCTTGGAAAGCTCAGATTTCTCCACAAAGCCAGTGCACTGCTCTTGGTGCAGCTGGAGCTCAGCATTGTCAGTGTTGAGACCACCTTGGCTCAGAGGGGACACAACTCACCTGGGACAATGAGAAGTCTGGTTCCACTCCCCCAGGTCAGTTTTCCCCAGCCTCCAGAAGTCTCACAGTGTGACAGCTCATTACAAAATGGGGCTCTCCATGCAGCCCCCTCCGGGGCTGTTGCAGGGCTGGGATCCATCCAGAACTGGAGCTGCCCCTGCCAGAGGCTCCAAACAGCCACACAGATTTCCAGAGATCTCCTCTGGCCTCTCTTTGCCCCAGCCTGATTTCTCTGTTCAAATCCCTGGGGAAAACTGCCTTTGCCTGTGGTCACTGGACAAGTCAGAGATGGGAAGAACTTCCCCCTCAGTTATCAGGGACCGGTTTAGGATGCCTGTCCCAAAGACTGCTTGCACTGGAATGGCGAGAGGGAAGGAAAGAAGGCCCTGGAGCCAGCCTGGATCAGGCTCCCTGACACCGGGCACCTTCCCAGCAGCCCAGATTTGCAGCTGCAGGAGGCAGCTTTGCAGTGCCAGAGGTGTTCCAGCACTGAAAGCCTTGCTGTCCATTTCAGCTGGGCCTTTCCTTCCATTGCCCGGCCCTGGCACAGCCCCAGCACAGAACTGCTGGGTGAGAGAGATTGCAACACTCAGGCACTGAGCACCTCCTTGGCCAGATGGGGAATTCAGCCCCTGAGCCCAGGGTGAGCTGGAGCTGTTGTCAAAGAGCAGAGCAAGTTCCCAATCCCAGAGCTGGGAGCTCCATCTCCTGCAGCACCTCAGGGACTTTGGACAAAGAACACACAAGAAAAACTTCTCACTCACTGGGCTGGATGGACAGGCGGGTCCCTGAGCCAAAGGTCACCTTGTTGTAGCCAGAGCCAAAATCCCACAGCATTTCCTGCCTTAACAAAAAGCCCAGCAAGGCCCTGCAGAGCAGCACCTCTGCCCCAGCCTTTGCCCAGCCATGGCCCTGCTCTGAGGGGCAGCAGAGGGGAGACACAAGGCAGGAGGTGCCTGGGCAAGAGCAGTGCTTGACAATCTGACTGCGTGGGATGAGGTCAGGGCTTGGGCCAGAAGCCATCAAAGCTCCATCTCCTCCTCTTCCTCCCCCTCCTCCACCTCCTCCTCCTCCTGTCCCTGCAGTGTCCCCAGGCCGTGCCCTGTGTTGCTGTCAGGGTGGGAAATCTGCCATGGTGAGAGAACCCAGGCTGAGGGCAAAGGTTCCCCGGGGCTCAGAGAGATTTAAACAATGAGGCACCTGTGCCTGCTCAGCCAGCACTTCTTGGGCATCCCCAGGAGCCTTGTCAGCCTCCTGGAGGTGTCCTTGTGGGAAGCACCATTGCTCACCCATCGCTGCTGCCACCGTGACACAAACCGGGCTGTGTGCAGGGACCCTGGGGAGCCAAAGGAGCTCTGGATCCACTGCAGGATAGGGGGGACAAGTGTCCCAGGAGAAGTGTCACCTCTCTGTGACACACACATCCATCTGTGCTCAGAGGAGAGAGGGCAATGGGAACAGGCTGCAAAGAAGCTTTGACTCTGTAACAGAGCAGGCAGGGGCAGAGAGCCATGTGGGAAAAGCAAATCCAGGGGACACGCAGGCAATGGCAGGGCTGCAGACATTGTGCTTCCCAAACCTGTGCCTCCCTCCAAACAACCACGAGCAAGAGAGAAATGAAGCAATTCCACTTCCCAGGACAAGGCTTTGCTCACCTGGCAGGATCGAGAGCAGAGTCCCCTTGCCAAAAATGCTTCTGGCTGCCACATTTACACCCTGACACATTTCATTGCAAAAACGCCTCTGCCAGCCCCACACTTGATCTCAAGCACAAAGCACCTGCAAATCCAGGCCCAGCAAAGCTTCCTGACACACCAGGCTCCACTTGGGTGCCATTCCCTGCAGCAAGGCAGCTTCTATTCCCCAGCTCTTGCCTGAAAAGCAGCAGCTCCCTTTGCCTTTCCTGGTTTTTAGCACCCATGAGAGACGAGTCCCAGGCATGGCAAGGCTTTCCCAGAACCAGGGGCCCTGCTCCTGTGCAGGGACCTGCTGGGCACCCCCAGCTTTGGGTGTGGGTGGGTTTCAGAGGTGGCTCTGAGACCCATGGCTGCCCCTGGAATTGGACACATTTTGTGCAGCCCAGAGGCAGATTCCCTTGCTGAGGGAGAGGAGAGCAGGCTGGGCTGGGCCAAATCAGCAGATTCTGTTCCTGTCCCAGGGGAGCCTGCTCCACTCAGCCCCAGGGAAGTGCCCATGGAGGTGGGAAGGGAGGTCAGGGATAGCAGGGCCCAGGAATTCCCCCCAGCTGGGCACATCCTGTACTCACTGGGCTTCACAACCAGATGTGTCCCTGTCCCCAGGATCAGTTTGTAGTTCCCTGAGCTCACACAGTCCTTCACACCCCAACAAAAACCATCAGCTCTGCTGCCACTTCCTCCTCCAGCACCCTGCAGCAGAGCAGCTCCTGCCAACTAACACCAGGTACTGGAAGCCAAGAATCACTTCAGCCTTGGAAGGAAGAGTCTGGGAACCCCATCCCCAGCAGGGATGACAGCTGGGGTTGTGGGGCAAACAGGAGCATTGTTCATTGAGCCTTTCCTCTCTGGAGCAAAGGAGCAGCTCCCTGGGCTGTGCCTGACAGAGCCATCAGCATCCCACCCTGATTTCCAGAGGTCTGGATGGCTGTGGCAGGAATTGTCTATCCCTGAGCAAGAGGGCTCAGGAGCTGTGTCTGCTTGGGCGAAGGGAGAGAGCAGGGGCTGGCAGGGGTGAGCAAAGGAGGAAATTCACGGCCTTTCTCAGGCCAGGTCCCTTCTGTAGCCAGAGAAAACAGCAAAATTCCCACAGATTGAATCCATCTCCCTCCACTCCCCTCTCACTGACTGGTGCCACAGGATGAAGCAGGAAAAAGCTTCCACACTTACTGGGATTTACTCTTAGCTGAGTTCCACCTCCAAAGATGACCTTGTTGCCAAAACCAGCCCCACACAGTGTTTGCCTTCTCAACACAAACCCTGTCAGTCTCCTCAGGGGCTGATTCCCTGGAAAGCTGAGCTTTGCTGGCTGGGCATTTCTTGGACAGTCCCAGCTGGCCATCCCTCTCAGCTCTGGCAGAGATGACCCCTGGAAGCATCTTTGTCCCACAGAGAGAAGATGCAGGTGCTGATCACAGCTCCTCACGCAGCACTAGGACCCTGGCCCCCAAATGAGAGCTCTCCTGTGGGGCCATTCTGCACAGCCTGCACGCTCACAACTCTCTGCTCTCTGTCTCTCACCCCTCCCACACACCAACCCCAGCCCTGGGCAGAGCCCTTCCCAACACAACCCAGGTGGTTTTGCTCCAGGTGAGGGATGGCACTTTGCTATTCTCTCCTTCAAGCTGCGCTTCCACCTACCAGGTGTCACCTTCTGTTTGGTCCCATTCCCAAATTCACACTCACTGACAGAAGCCTCAAAACACACTTTTACTCCAGAAAACAGCAGGAGGTTTCCCATTGAGTTCCAGGTGTAAATAGGTATTGTCCTTGTCACTGTCTCTGACCCCCACACAGCAGTGTCCTTCTCCTGTCCCATCCCTCTGAGCCCTCAGATTGTAAAAACAATCAAGAAATCCACGCAGATGGGATCCCAGCCCCGTGCCTGTGTGGGGCAGATGAGAAAGAGCTGTCCCCAGTGCCAGGGGTGCCCAGGTGCCTCTTCCTCCCCCCTGTTTCAGCCCACAGGACACCTAACCTGGAGCTACTCGGTGGCTTTCAGGGAAATTCTGCTGCCAGCCCCGAAGCTGAGCCTGCCCAGCCCTGCCCCTGCAAAATGCCACAGCCAGGGCCAGCTTCAGCAAAACCCCACAGCCACCAGACAGCAAACAGCCAGAAGAGAGTGACATCTGGCTCTCCCAGCAGAGGTGGAAGGAAACAGTAAAAGGCAAGGGAAATCACGAATTCCTGAGCTCTGACATCCTGCCCCACAAACCAGGCTCACCCAGAGCTGCCCTCAAGGACCTGGAGCCCCTGCAGGAGCAGCCAGGGCTGCTCAGGGCACAAGCACTTGTCACCATCTCACAGATTTCTGTGTCTTTGAGCGTTCCCCCCTCACCAAAGACATCTTTCTGCCCTCAGCCTTCCTCCCACAGCAGCTCACAGTTTTTCCATGGCCAGAGAGAGGACACTGGGCTCTCTGTGCTTACAGAAAGGCTTCCCAACATTTACACCCCCCGTTATTGCCGAGCACATTTCTGCATTGGCCTCTAGGGCTAAAAAGTAATTTTGGCAGGAGACACACGGTCACACCTGGCTTTGTCCCAGCTCCAAGGGAGGACCAGATCCCATGGAAATCACAGAACAAAAGCCAGCAGAGCAGTGCTCTCATGTGCCCTGGGCATGGCAGCCTTTGGTGTGGCTGACAGGGACAGCCCCAGCAGGGCACAGGGGACAATTTTCCAATGGTCACACAGAGCCCGAGGTGAGAATTCCTCTGTGCAAGCACAGCCCCCTTCGAGAGCACACTGAGCTCAGAGCCTGTGCTGGGAGAGAAGGCACTTCAGGAGTGCGAAAGAGGAATGAAAGGAGGAATTGGAAAGCATTCCCCTTGCAGGGGAGGAATTGGGAAGCTGACAGGCAAGCTGCTCACTCACTGGGCTGGACGGACAGTCGGGTCCCTGAGCCAAAGATGATCCTGTAGTTGCTGTCACACAGCAGTTCCTGCCCTAACAAAAAGCCCAAGGAGCTTCCTCAGAGCATCAGCTCTCCCCCTGGCTTTGCCCTGCTGGAACTGGACAAACACAAATCCTCTGTGTCTCTATTGCACACTCCTGGCTTCTCTTTCTCATTTTAAGGTGCCTAATTGCAGGAATGCAGCAAGAGGAGACAGCCTGGAGGGAAGCAGCAGCAGCAGCAAAGGTCCTTGGCAGAAGATGCAGCTTTGTCCCTGGTCCAGCTGGAGCTTGGCTGTGCTGGAGACACACAGTGTGAGACACTCCTGCAGGAGCCCAGGCGACCTCTCAGCTGCTCTGGGCTGCTGCTGGCAGGACAGGGATGAGCCCTGGCACAGGAGATGCCATTGGCCCTGCGAACTGCAACACCAAGAGGAGGCAAAGAGAAAACCCCAAGGCTTCCTTTCTCAGGCAGTTTGCAAAATCCCTGTCCATTCCTGGCCATGAGACTTCCCAGCCCAAAGGGGACAGTGCCCAAAGGGCTGGCTCCTGCTCTGGTGTGAACCCCACTCTGGCCAGGGCTTTTCCAAATCAACACCAAGGTTTCCTTTCCTTGGGAGCTCAGCTCACCTTTCCTCTCCTGGGTGCCTGTCCTGGGCTGCTGCTGCTGGAGTGCAGCTCCCCAGACAGAATTGTTGGGTGAAATTGCATCCAAATTTCTCCACAAAGCCAGTGCACTGCTCTTGGTGCAGCTGGAGCTCAGCATTGTCAGTGTTGAGACCACCTTGGCTCAGAGGGGACACAACTCACCTGGGACAATGAGAAGTCTGGTTCCACTTCCCCAGGTCAGTTTTTCCCAGCCTCCAGAAGTCTCACAGTGTGACAGCTCATTACAAAATGGGGCTCTCCATGCAGCCCCCTCCGGGGCTGTTGCAGGGCTGGGATCCATCCAGAACTGGAGCTGCCCCTGCCAGAGGCTCCAAACAGCCACACAGATTTCCAGAGATCCCCTCTGGCCTCTCTTTGCCCCAACCTGATTTCTCTGTTCAAATCCCTGGGGAAAACTGCCTTTGCCTGTGGTCACTGGACAAGTCAGAGATGGGAAGAACTTCCCCCTCAGTTATCAGGGACCGGTTTAGGATGCCTGTCCCAAAGACTGCTTGCACTGGAATGGCGAGAGGGAAGGAAAGAAGGCCCTGGAGCCAGCCTGGATCAGGCTCCCTGACACCGGGCACCTTCCCAGCAGCCCAGATTTGCAGCTGCAGGAGGCAGCTTTGCAGTGCCAGAGGTGTTCCAGCACTGAAAGCCTTGCTGTCCATTTCAGCTGGGCCTTTCCTTCCATTGCCCAGCCCTGGCACAGCCCCAGCACAGAACTGCTGGGTGAGAGAGATTGCAACACTCAGGCACTGAGCACCTCCTTGGCCAGATGGGGAATTCAGCCCCTGAGCCCAGGGTGAGCTGGAGCTGTTGTCAAAGAGCAGAGCAAGTTCCCAATCCCAGAGCTGGCCCTTCCACAGACACACACAAGCACTGAGCACAGGTTTATCAATCTGTTTCTCTCTCCTAAACCTCCCCTCTGCTTCTTGTGATGGATGGACTATCAGCATGTCATTACCATGCCCAGAGCACGTCCTCTAAAGGAGTAAATCCTCCTCCTGGAAATGCTTCCAGGCATTGGAAAAAAGGATCTTAATGCTGGAACAGAGCAGAGGGCAGAGAGCCATGTGGGAAAAGCAAATCCAGGGGACACGCAGGCAATGGCAGGGCTGCAGACATTGTGCTTCCCAAACCTGTGCCTCCCTCCAAACAACCACGAGCAAGAGAGAAATGAAGCAATTCCACTTCCCAGGACAAGGCTTTGCTCACCTGGCAGGACCGTGAGCAGAGTCCCCTTGCCAAAAATGCTTCTGGCTGCCACATTTACACCCTGACACATTTCATTGCAAAAACGCCTCTGCCAGCCCCACACTTGATCTCAAGCACAAAGCACCTGCAAATCCAGGCCCAGCAAAGCTTCCTGACACACCAGGCTCCACTTGGGTGCCATTCCCTGCAGCAAGGCAGCTTCTATTCCCCAGCTCTTGCCTGAAAAGCAGCAGCTCCCTTTGCCTTTCCTGGTTTTTAGCACCCATGAGAGATGAGTCCCAGGCATGGCAAGGCTTTCCCAGAACCAGGGGCCCTGCTCCTGTGCAGGGACCTGCTGGGCACCCCCAGCTTTGGGTGTGGGTGGGTTTCAGAGGTGGCTCTGAGACCCATGGCTGCCCCTGGAATTGGACACATTTTGTGCAGCCCAGAGCCAGATTCCCTTGCTGAAGAAGGGGACTTGGAGCTGTTGTCAAAGAGCAGAGCAAGTTCCCAATCCCAGAGCTGGGAGCTCCATCTCCTGCAGCACCTCAGGGACTTTGGACAAAGAACACACAAGAAAAACTTCTCACTCACTGGGCTGGATGGACAGGCGGGTCCCTGAGCCAAAGGTCACCTTGTTGTTGCCAGAGCCAAAATCCCACAGCATTTCCTGCCTTAACAAAAAGCCCAGCAATGCCCTGCAGAGCAGCACCTCTGCCCCAGCCTTTGCCCAGCCATGGCCCTGCTCTGAGGGGCAGCAGAGGGGAGACAGTGCCTCACCCTGGATCCTGTGCTTCCCTGGGATGCAGTGGCACAGCCCAGGCTGGACATGGGCAGCTGGCACCTTTGGGAGCAGGAGTGTGGCCTCTGTGTGCATCCCAGTCAGACAGAGAGCAAGGAGCCTTGGTTTGGACACTCCCTGGAAGGGAAGTCCTCCCCTGGCTATGGACACACAGAGATGACCAAACCCCAGCCAGGCTCAGACACCTCAGACACCCAAAGAATGATCTCAAACACAACAGAAAGAGCAGCAGCAGTGCTGGACTTACGTGGCCTAACAATGAGTCTGGTTCCAGAGCCGAAGGTAGGTGCATAAACACCTGATCCTGTGTTCACACAGCATTTCCTCTCCTTACAAAAACCTTCCCCACCAGCTGGCAACACTGGTCACCCACAGTCCAGCAGACAGTGCTGAATGCCAGGAGGATTCAGCCACAGCCTCAAGTGAAGAACTGCCATGATCTGCCTGTGGGGTCAGCTCTGGTACTTGTGGATGCAAATCCTCCTTGGGAGCACTGCTCTTTCTGCCCAAAGCCAGGGCACATCTTGGAGAAGAGAAGGTGACCTGTAACTCCAGAACTGAAGAGCCACCAGCCCAGGAAGGGTATCCTGAAAATCTGGCTGGGCACAGGGCAGTTTTGTCCCACATGGAACGAGTTAACAAGAAAGTGTGTGCACTTAGCAGCTGAAGCTGGAAGCTGTGTCCCTCTGCCAGTGTGAGCTTGTGCCACAGCTCACACAGCAGTTTTCAGCTCAGCAGGAACACAAACTCATCCACAAGCTGAGACAGAAAAGCAACCCCTGCTGGCATGGCCATGGCATGAAATATCCTGAGCAAATGTGGTCAGGATCCCACACTGAATATCTGATAGGAAGGACATAGATCACTGACAGGGTAATTGAGGACATTGCATAGTTGACCTCTCTTTAGCTCCTATCACTAGTATGACATTTTATATATTTTTTTTTATATCTACAGTATTAAGCAAAAACCTTACTTGGTTTTACCCTTAGCTGCACTCCACTTCCAAAGGTGAATTTGTTTCCATAGCTATTCACACAGTGATTGCCTTCAAAACAAAAACCTCGTTTTTCTCCAATACCTAATTAGGTCCTACTTGACATTCTTTTAAACTTTGTCTACCCAGGTAAACTCCTTGGCAATTTTAACTACATTTCCTGTAAAGATTTTTCCTAGTTTATGGTCTTCTTTGGTTTGGACAGAGATGGCCACTGACTGAAAGTCTTCTCCTTCATTCATGCAACTAAATCCCACAGCAAAATTCCTCCTTCGGCATTAGATCAGCATTAAAAGCAGAGATCTCCTCCTGGACCTTCCTGCACAAACCTCAAAACACATTTCTTGATTCCCCAAACAAAAAATTCCCTGCCTGTTCCAACCTCTTTCCAAGATAGCCCACCTTTTGTTTTTCTCAAGGAGTGCAAACCTGGATGGAAACCTCTCTGTAGCCAGAAGCAGGAGCAAGTGAGCAAAGGCTTAAACAGTTTTCACAGCAGAGAAAGAGCTGCAGCCACTGGGAATTAATGGGGACCTTGCCTGGGTTCTGGACAATGGAAATAAAGGAGGTCTGCAGGTCTGGGAGGTTTCTGGGAACAGGCAGTAGTGAAGAAAATAACTTAGAAATGTCACAGACCTCAGTGAGACGTATGGCACAGGAAAATCCAGCCTCTCAAGTAGATGTTTAGCTTCATAATTTTTTTTTTTTCCCTCTGATGCAAGGTCAAGCTCTGACCTTCAGTTGCTCTCAGAAGGAAAGAACAATGGAATTTTAATGGCTGTTCCAATGCTTTCCTGGAAAGAAGAATTAGGCTTTCCTATCCATAACTCCCTTCAGGTTTTCCACCTACCAGGTTTCACTCTCAGTTGTGTCCCACTTCCAAAGGTCACTTTCCAGCCAGATGCTGAATTCACACAGTGACACACTCACTAACAAAAACCACACACAGCTTTCAGTCCACACAAATACGTTCCAAGAGAGATCAAGGGGGAAAACAGATGCCACCCTTGTCACACAGATTTGAGTTTCAACTAGGATGTTTTGCCAGCTGCATACCTCTGATCTTTTCAGACAGAAACAATTCTGAATGCAGAAGAAATCCAAACCTCATTAGCATAACATATTTGAAGTTCATATTTGAAGTTCATTACAATTTTTGTAATGTTTAGGAGAGAGGAGAATCTCAGCCTTGCCCTTATAATGTGAAAAAAGTGTTTGTTTTAATGTAAAAAACCAAACAATTTTCAGAATTGGTTTTGCGCCTCTCCCAAAGGTGAGTTTCCAGGAAGACTCAGTTATCCCACAGTAATCAGCCTTTATGCAAGAATGGTAAAGGAGAAAAGCCTCAGCCTTTAACAGCCAAAATACACTGAAATTTCAAAAGGGGATGAAATTCTCACCACTTTTTAAAGCAACTAACAGAGCTGTTTCTAAAACTTCTGATGGTCTGAAGGAGTCAGGCAGATCAGGCAGCTAGTCAATCTCAGAAGTTAAGCAAAGGACCAGACCCATTAGAGAAAGAAGCAGAGGAAAATTAAACAGACAGAAGCTTCCAGAGAAAACCAATCTAAGGTCCTAATTTTGTCTTGTTTGTTTAGTTGACAATGAATCCAGTAAGGGATGCAAACCCAAGTCCCAGAAAGCAGCTCTATCTAATCTTCAGAGTAGACAAAGGCTACTCATGTATGATCATCTCAAATACATTCCCCAGGAGGGTTCCTCTAACTGGGGTGCTCCACAGCACAAATACATTCACTGATTTTCAGCACAGGAACAGTTCCATCGCTGTTCCAGTCAGAGCAATAGGGCAAAGCAGTTAGAAGCTGAGTGTTCAGAATGTGCTCTCTTCCCCCACACCCTCTTTCCTTCAAGTTGTAAAGAAGCTTTTCCCTCTGTATTCTAAGGAAGATCTAATAAAAAGCTTAAAAGGTTCAGTCTGTCATTGGTAAGGAGATACCTACTGGGCTTTACCAGCAGCCTGGTTCCACTTCCAAAGGTCAGTTTGTCTGCATTTCCAAAGTACACACAGTCAAACACTCCCTTACAAAAACCCCCAGTCTCTCCTGCACATTTCAGCTGCCAATTATTTGACATCAACATAAAACTCTATGTGCAAAATGCCTGTTAGAGATCCCCACAAAATGATGATTGGGGTGTCCCCTCTGTCCCCTTGCAGGTTTTGTGTCAATATTTTTTTCAGGTTAAGAATGACCAAGTGCCCTGATCATGGGAGGCTTTGGCATAGCCAGGAATCAACCAAGGCTCTCCCTACAGAAATCAAAGAGTTGGTATCTATTTTCAAAGCTGTGCCTTGGAAAGGCAGACATTCCCAGGAGCACTGCAGTGCACTCCCCAGTCCTGAGCAGTTCTGCAGGGGAAGGTGTGACTGGGGATACCTGGCTCAGTATTTCACATAAGCAGAACTTCTGCAGGCTTTTCTATACCTGTTAATACATATCAAATCACTTTTTTTTATAGGACAGAGACTTGCCAGTTTTCTGAAGAGCCATCTTCTCCTTTCTTACTCATGCAATTCCACATGTGGGGGGACCTTGTGGTGCTCTTCAAAAGGGATAAATGTGAAAAGCACAAGGAAAATCCATTCTTTTACACTGTCTGCAGTTATCTCCTACCAAGGAATACCATGAAGGTCAAGCAGCTTGAGAATTGAGACAGCTCTGTAGTTTGGTGAAAGATTTGTCATCTGTCTGGCACTCCACACTGATTTACATGATTTCTATTTTGCTGGGAATTTACTCCTTGTATCCTTTGTGTGAGTAGAAACTTACTGGAATTCTTGGAAGGATTCCTCTCATAAGAGCTGCTCTCCATGAACTCTCAGACATTATAAAAAAACCCCCAGACTTCTTCTTGCTGCTCTGTTTCCACTAAATGTTCCAGCCACACTCTCATTTCAGCCCCAAAAGCAGTAGATACAGAAGGAGATTCCCCTCCCAGGGTAATTACACACTACTGATTCCAAACACTCTTGTTCAGATCATGCACTTACTTGGTTTAACACTGAGCCTCGTTCCTTTGCCAAAATGCAACTTTGCATAGCTGTTTCCTGAATTCACACAGCACTCAATTCCTTTGCAAAAACCCTTCCTGCTCTGCAAATGCACACAAACCATGAAAACTCCTGCTCTTGTGGGCAGTGATGGTTTCTGGACAGGAGTGAACTCAGATAATCCCCTCCCAGACTTACTGAACCTGGCAAAGAAAAGGTAGGATTCTATTTAGTATCTCAATAAAATGCTTCCATTCTGCAAGCTAGCTGGACAGGAAAGCACTTCCATCCTAACTGCAGGCCTCCATTCCTTCCTCCTCACTAAGGATTCAGACAACATCTGCTCACTGAAATATAAAGATGAGAAAGAGAACTTGCCCTTGCAGGCAGATAATTAACCATCCTCCTAACAAGTTCCTGTGATGGATATGCCCGTTTCAGCTCTTTGCTGCCTATCCTGAGTTGTTCTGCACATATATAAGTGGATGACTTGCTTTTGGGGGGATTTCAGAAATGCAATAGTGATGATGTCCTGAATGCAGCCCCACATAGTTCTCCTTCCTCCACCCACTCAGGGCACACATCACTCACTGCATCCTGAATAAGGTCCAGATCAAATCAAGGCTGTAGCTGAATTAACATTAACATTGTGGTGCCCACTTGGGTGAGCCTTGGGTTTCCTCCTGTCATTTTCTACACACCACTTTTCATTTCCACCATTCTCCTCCCCTCCTTCAGTATTTCCTGGCATTTGGAAAAGAGAAATGCTTAGCCCAGAATTCAGCAAACCCACAGTTTCTCACCTGTGAATCCAAGGCAAAATCTGAGAGTAACTCCATTCTGATCACAAGTCTGGAATGGGGACTTACTAAGATATTTATCCTGATCTCTGCATAACACAGGCAGGAAGACCAAGTGTAAGACTGTGCTGTATTTGAGATCATCACAACTGAAGAAGAATTACACTCTGTGGATCTGCATGACAGAACAGGAATTTGAGCCCAGCACATTTGCAAAATACCTGGCAGAGTAGGAAGGTAAACAGGTAAAAAAAGCTGCTTCCTTAACCAGACTGCACTTGTTGTCACAACTATCTGTCTCCCCTGTCCAAATACCTGCTTTCTTCCTCCTGCAGTTGCTCTGCCTGAGAGTTCTCTACAAAAGTCACCTCTGAAGTTTGAACTCAGCTGAAAGCATGCTGGTCAGTCACAGAGGACCTACCTATAAAGACAAAGTTGTGCCTTTCACAGTTCAAAATGGGAAAAACCCAGAACCAACCAGTCAGATGTACATAAAAATTTAACAGGAAATGCTGTCTGGATTGGTTTTCTTCCTTTCTTCTTTTTGACTGCATTTTGACTGCAAACTGGAGATTTTCATATGAACATAGGTTTGTTCTGATTTCTTTCTACAAAGTGAAAAGAAAGTTTATTTTACTTTACTGATTTCTGTTTCTCAGCTATATCTGCCTCCCAAGTGCCCATTTGACCCTGGATATTCAATGGACAATGAAGTCGTTCAGCCTGGTAGAACAAGATGATTTTTAATTAGATTGAATATCTAAGCCTCAGAGGGAGGCTTAGAAATTTGAGCTAATTTCAGATTGGAAGTCTAATTACTTCCTGTTACTTATTGATTGTTGAACTTGCCCAAACAATTCAGCAGTTTTGAACTAGCACTGCCAAAACCTGTGAATGGGTAGGAAATGTGTCACAGCCCCTGAAAAAGTATGTGCACTTTGTCAGACATTGGCTTGGGCATGAAAACCTGGTGCTGGAGACTTGAATGCACACTCCTTTATAAAAAACACCTCATTGAAATTGCAAGGGCAGAACAGAATTAACAAACACCTGCAGTTATCCTGTCTGTTTATAGTGCTAGGAGAAGTCTGAATTTATCATTCCAGCTGAATCTGGAAGGAGATCTCTAGGAGCAGAGCACAAGAACATTTCTGCACCCAGCTCTGCTGAATACTCAGGAGTAGCACGGAACGGGCTCTCACTGGATCTGGGATGTGACAAAACACCATTTTTGACTGAAAACAAATGCTGAAACACTGCTTTTCCTGGAAGACTTACTTGGAAGCACAAACAGAAGAGGTCCTCTACCAATATTGAGCTTCATGTCAGCACACAGTGACAGGGGAAACCACTGCAGATGAACTGCACAGATTCCCAGTGGCTGCTGAATGAGTTAACTACTCTCCCAAACCTGTGGAAGCCAGCATGAAGCAAAAAGTCTTTCTGTGCTTTAGATGGTGTCCACAACAATTTACTTCTGTTGCTTAAAATTTTGCTAAACTAAATGACAGTATTTAATAATCTTCTGCCCACATCAGTGTATATTTTGGGGCTGTAAAAGCAAACAAGTCTTCTATTTCACTTTCTTTTTCCCATTTAAGGTATTTCAGGGGTACAAAAAGATAGTATTTAGTATTGCAACATTTCTCTGCAACCATTATTGTATCAATATATCAGTTATAAAAGAACCAGAAAGATTTGTGGGAATCATTCCATGCCACTGCCCTGGTAACACAGTACATTTGAGAAGGATTGAGAAGGGTTAAGAGAAGGGTTAAAAATCAATACTGAAAATGTTTTCAGTCTTATGGACACTCACCAGAACAGAGACAAGATTTCCTAAGCCTTCAAACACTTCATTATATTATAAACAAAATTAAATATTTAGAAAAAAAAGAACACAGAAGTGTAATTATTAAATTATTCATCTTCACTTACTTGGTTTTACCATAATTCTTGTTCCTTGTCCAAAAGTTAATTTCCCAAAGTTTCCTGTATTCACACAGCCAGAAAGTGCTTTGCAAAAACCATCCAAAGAAATACATTTGTCTTTTTAACTCCTCCTTTCCTGGAAGAGAAGCCAGCTAAACAAAATTGGGAGTAGTAAATTACAATATCCATAGTTTATTATGGAATAAGACTCACAGCTTAACTAGAGACATCACCATCAACCTGTTACACCTAATTGTATGTATCCCTTCCTTTTCTTTCTCCTTTAAACTGGAAGCTGATTTTTTTTTGCCAAGGAGTAATTCTGACTCTATCTTGACTGTGTGTTTGCTTTCAGCCATAAAAACAATTACAAGGCAACCCTTCACAAGGGAAAAAAACAACATTTTTTTCCCAATATCTTATTTCCATTTGTGAAGGTGAATTACCAATTGCAGGGAGAACTGAGAATAATGATATGTGCAGTAATAAAAGCCTTAATGGACTCAGCTTCTACTGGTACCCCATTTTCTGGCAAACATATCTGGCTTAAAATTAAAATAAGTTGCTCCCTGTGAACATTGCCAAAATATTCTACAGCAAATTGCTTCTCCTTCTGTTAAAGACTTGTGCCCCATCCAGTCTCACAGGCAGGAATAGTCTCAGCCTGAGCCACTAGAATTGAAATAAAAGCTACTTTGCATTTGAATGAAAGGGGTATTTCTAAAAAACACCAAGTTCTTACCTGCTTCTACTGATAGCCTACCTTGTGATGAAAATCCATGGATACTGATATTTTCTGAACACTAAAACTGCTGATTGCCAAAAAAAAACCCTAAGAAAAATTGTTGGAAGATAAAGACACTCAAGAAAATTTCCATCAATAGATTTCAGTGATGGGGGTCACGTAAGCACATGCATAAATTCTTCACAGCCTTTGCTATCCCAGTGATTTTAAAGCCTGTGTTTGATATAAACTAAGCATCAAATTTCTTAGAATATTGAAATGTAAGTATTCACATCGCATTCCCCACTTCAATTCTGGAAACTCAGAAAAGAAAGTTCTCAAATCATCAATTAACCTCCATGGGGAACCTGCACATCTTTGCCCAGATCTACCTGTCTGCAATCCTCAGAACCATAGGCACTTCCTTCCTAAAGCCCCCCACAATTCTTTCTGGCTTTACTTTTATGTCGGATTATTCACATTTAAACCCTTGATTTTCACGTCTGAAGTTCCACCTTGGCAAACCCTTACAAAATCCTGGCCATGGAAACTTCTGATCCGTGACAGACTATCTCCCAACTTCTTAAAAAAGGAGTAATTATCAAATGCTTTTTTCAGTTTCTAAAGGTAAAACTTGTAAAAACCTTGATTTGAAACAAAACTGAAGTACATGTTCAGGGAAATGAGGCATCTTGAGAGACCAGAAACATGTCCTACACATGGGAGCTGTCTAAATTTACTACAGTCCTAGTGTCCCTTATAACCAATAGGAAAACATGGACATTTTTCAAGTACAGTTCTCATCTTGGGGATATTAACTCTGAAAAAAAAAACACCTCAAAAAGCACTGAAGAAGATGGAAGTGAAATCTCCTTGGGATGGCAGATTTGACCTTGAATATTTTGCATGAAAGGGACTAAATTTAATTCACAAGTCTGACAGCTTCAAGATGAATATTCATTTATTCTATATGTGAAAGGTGACACAACCATTAATATGGGGATTTTGAGAGAGAGATGGTATCACTGGGAGATGTCTTAAAGCACAATTTATTATTTTTCTTCTATAGTCTCATGAAGTCGTGAGCACATCTTCACCTTATTCACCAAAAGTTCCTAGTTAGTGGTCACAAGACTACAGGTCACAAGGTCTTTTAAAGGTTATTTAACCAATAAACTAATGCCACAAAATAATGTTTCTACTTTTACACCAATAACTAATTATTTTGTTTTACATGTCTTTGCCACAGTGTGGACTTTCTTAACCAATCATACAGTGCCACACAAAGCTACTTGTTATACCTTAAACTTCTTATTACCTTCATAATTACTTCTATATCTTAATTTTAAAACCTTAAAACTTCTTCCAACTTAACCTAATGTCCTTCTATTTAAACTCACATTCTCACCATTCTAAGTCTGGAAGCTTTCTCCACGGCCTCAAGTCAAACCCTGTGTTCATGTCCACATCTAAGTTTGCATTTTTAAGATTTTGAGAGCTTTCTGTGTCTGGAATTCCCACACACTAACTCCTGGTAGGTAGAAAGACTGTCATTTAGGGAAAAAATTATCTTTAACCCCCGTAATCACAGATCCATAGCATGGTTTGGGTTGAAAAGGACCTTAAAGGTCATCTCACTCCAACCCCCTGTCATGGGCAGGGATGTCACTCACTGGATCAGGTTACCCAGGGCACCATCCAACCTGGCCTTGAACACTTCCAGGGATGGGCCAAAGCTCATCTCTATTCTATAAAGTTCAGTTTTTGATGTTATTTTTGGCACTTACTTGGATAAACAGAGAGGTTTGTCCCTTTTCCGAAGGTCAGCTTGCTGTAGCTACCGCCGGAGTTTCACTGTGACAAAGAGCTTTACCAAAACTGCTGGCAGCAGCTTTTGAATAAAAGGAGATTTTCAGCTTTGATGTGTACTCATAGATCTCTCAGGGTGTTTCTTTTCAAGTTTCCTAGGTCAAAACTGAGCAATCTGACCTAGAGAAAGTGACGAGGTCTAGAGAAGGGGGATCTTTAAGGTCCCTTCAAACCCAAACCATTCTATGATTAAAATGCTTGGAAAAAATTCTCATGACAGTTCCATACAGTGAATCCCAGAGCTGTGGGATCCTATCCCACCAGCCCAGCTCACATCTATCACAAAGGAAATTGTGGTCCATCCTCCCTGATAGCAGCAACTGAATAAATCAGAGTAATTAATTGTGAGCATGAAGATGAACAAGAAAAAGCAAGACAGGAGTGAAATTTTCCTACAGCACTTTGTCCATCCACCTCAGTTAGTGTTTATCTTATCCCAGCTTGCACCAGCCTGCAAGAACAGGCATCTCACATCAAAACTGTCTAAACTCCTCATCCAAGTGTCCCCCATCCCCTGAACAACACCAAAATGATGATGAAGCCTTAAGGATTTACTCCTCTCTAAGATATGAATTTGCCTTTGTTCTCACATTTCCATTATTTTTGGGGAAAAAAAAAAAAAACAAATCCAAACAACGAAACAACAGTAAACCCCAAAACCAAACAAAAACAACCAAACTACAAACACTTCTATAATCTTCTTGTATAACTAAAATTGTAGACAGACAATCTACAGAGCAACTCAGTCCCAGTTTCTGCCTCTGTTTTCATTCCAACAGATGCACAAAGATTTCTAGAAACTGGCATTGCAACCCCCAAATTCTGTATTTTCTCTTTCTGGCCTGCACAGGACCAGCTACACATCAGTAACTCTGACAACTTACATGCAAACAGAAGAGTGAAATATACTCAGACAATTCTTTTTCCTTCACAGTTTTTTTTCCTTATTCCTCTTCCATTATGCTCACTTGGATTTAGCTTTAGAGCAGTCCTTGCCCCAAAGCTGAATGCATTGTCATTTCCAGCATTCCTACTGCTATGGAAGTTAGCACAATACCACCTCAAAATGCCAGTCTGAACTCTGATTTAAAAGTTTGTGGAAGCCACATAATCCCAGGAACATTTTACTGTTGTTTCATAGCCACTCTGGAATGACCAGGTTCTTTACTGTTCTTCAGAATTGTTTGACTTTATTATTAAGCTCTTCCTTGACCAAAAATTATTTTCTCAAAACTGGTATATCAGAGCTGTAAGAAACTTCACAAAAACTCAAGAAACTTTGCAAAAACCTGAACTCAAAACTCGCTAAGTTCTCACAACAAGAACATGAAGAATCACTTGTTTCAGCCTGGTGTAAAACACCCTGTTCTTTAAGGCATGTCTGAGTATTAATTCCAAGATCTCCACGTAGAGCAGCTGTTTGGGACAACTACATGCTTCTGCTCCAACCATTTTCTTTCTCAGAATTGTCCAGTAGACATTCACTACAAAATTACAAAAGCAAATGTTTTTCACCTCACTGGGCTGTAGGGGCTGCTCTGGTGCTGCTGAGAGATAAAGCACTAACCTGTGCTGGAAGCAGTGTAAATCAGTCACTTTGGCTTCAGGGACACTGAATTACTGCTGATGATTTACTGAGGACAAGAATTCATTTGCTCCTGTCTAGTTTAGCTGTAAACCAAGAGATTTCATGGAGATGTTTTCCCCATTTGGACTTTGTCTGTGTATGGCTCATATTTAAGGAGAAATAACCTTTTAGATTAAAAAAACCCCACCAAAACAAGCTCACATGTTCTTATGCTGAGTGGGTTTTAGTGTGAGATACAACCCCTTGACAAAAAGTAAGCTGGTATTGGCCACAAGTAGTTTTGGTACCATAGAAAAGTTTGTAAAAAAATTGAGTTAAAAAAGAAGCAAAGCAAAGCAGACTGACATTGTCATTAATTTTTCATCTCATGCACTGGTTTTAGATTTTTTATAAATAGCTGATGTACAGAAAAAAGAAAGCATTGTAGGATTTTAATCCAAATTTTCCTTTCTCAAGTGTAACTTCAAACCCTTCCACACAGGAGAAACAATTCTAAATGGTGTCTCTATTTCTGAACAGGCAATAGCTTCCCAAGCCTTTCTCATGTAGCACTGGACTGGCAACCACAACCAGTTTGTCCAGTCAGAAACAGGTCTGAATTTGCAGAATGACATCAAGCTGAAAACATCTGATTTAGTAGCAAGGATCTCAGTTGCTACTGGCCTTCGGAAGTTAAATGAACATGAATTAAAATAACATGTAAATAATAAAAAGAAAAAGGCATTTTAAAATTAATAAAAAATAAAGTAAAATAAAAGATAAAATAATAAAAATGAATTAAATTTGCCATCTCTGTGTGTTAAGTTCATCTAAATGCACAGGGAATAATGTGATATAATTTGCTCATATCTATCCATTTGCAGTGTTTTTTCCACTCTTTCTTACTCAGCTGCATTTTCTGTTCTGAATGACATCTCCAGGGATATGCCTCAATGCTATATTAGACCAAAGCTTTGAAGGCAATTGATGTAAGTAGAATATTACTGATTATCCTAATTTTACTTCCCCAAACTGGCTGCTGTAGCTGGCAGGGAAGTGATTTGCGCTTCTGTCATTTTTTTTTCACATTTTGGAATTGTAAATGGGAGTTAATGGAAATATCATCCCCACGTTCCTCCAGCCAAAGAGGAGCAGCTCACCTGAAAACACTGTCAGCTGAAATCCAGAGATAAAATGGATTGTCTCAATGAACATGCCCACAGCAGCTCAGCCCTTTACAAAAACACTTCCTCTGTCCTCTCATTACATTTAAGGTGTTTCCATGGCACATTATGACTTTTAAGTATTCCTTACCACATAGAAGTATTGATAATGTTTGTTTTAAAGTGATTTGAGAATTATATGCAGGGATTAAATATTCAAAACCATGAAAAATCCATGAAAATATCAGCAGCTCACTTTTCTCAGTATGGGAACTATGCTTACTGATATAATTGGAATGAAATCAATCATTCTGTGCTAGTTTCTTAAATAACTGAATATGTGAAGATTTTCCTTAGAGCAAAAAGAAAATTTATTCAAAACTTCTACTTTTCCCAGAAATGCAATCTCTCTTTCTGCATCCCACTTGATACAAAAGAAAAACATTCTGCATGGATATTCAGGATCAGATGGAAAAAAATCTGGGCATCCCTTCCAGAATAACTCAGTCCATCACTTCCACTCCAGTCAAGCAGTCTCAGAGTACATTTACTTGCAGCAAACAAGAAAAAGGAAAACATTAGAACCAGCAGCTGATGATATTTTCTTCTTGGCTGGCAAGAACAGCCATGATTTTGTCGTTATTCAGAGTTCTCATGGCTAAATTGAAGAGTTTGTGGACCCTGCACAGCAGGAACTCCCAGTGTCAGTGTAACAGCACTTCACAAAATAATCCCTTCTTACCAAGTCCAGGTGAGTTTTTCTCTGTAGGTCAGTCACAGCACAACTGGCATTTGGAATTTTCTTGAGTGCCATTCCCAAAATTACTGGACAGCATAGTGTGGACTACCACAGGAAGGAAGGAAGTAAAGGAGGGGAGGGAGGAGTGATTATTGTTCAAATTATAAATTAAGTGATGGGAAACCTTTGTGCCTGTCCATGCAGAAATGATTTCTATACAAATTATTACATTTCCAAGCCATACTCTATGTGCAATCCCTACTGATATTTTCAGCTAAAAGCTGAATGAGATGAGGAAGGAAAAACAGCTGAAAAGCAGCAGATTATATCATTGAACAGTTTTAAACTTCTCACCCAGATTTCCAAATACACAAACTTGCTCAACAAATGGGAACTCTCCCATTAGTGCCACTATAACTTTTATAACTGGAAAACTTTACATAATTCTATAAAACAGACAGAAAAACTTTTATTAATTCAAATTAATTTAAAGACAAGAACAGGCCAGTTTTGTGCATTTAAATACTTCCATCCTCTTCCAAGTCCCTGCACCACTTCGCTACAGAACAGGATTTTAAGGAATTTAATTTCTCTCTCCTGTTCCACAGAGTGAATTATCCTCCTAAGGAAAAGTCATTTTCCCAGAGTCCCACAGCAAGTGACCATGTCTAAGGCTGTCCTTTGAGACCCACCCTCCCCTTGTTGCTGTTCCATTACAGCTGCTCAAAGCACACCCTCGGTATCCTGATGCCTAAAAGAGACCACTCCAAAGCACAGCCCTCTGAATTCTCAGCTGGATTAAATTAAAGGAGTGTTATATCCACAGGTTTGTGCCATGCAAACAGACTCACCTGTTGGCAGAAAGAGCCAGGTCCACAAGCAGAACTCGATGTGAGAAGCCCCAGTGAGAAACCCCTCAGCAGACACATCATCCAAGGCCTGGAGCTCCTGAGCTCACCTCAGCTGCAGTCTTCCTGCAGGAAACAAGCTCCTCACAATATTCCAGGGCACTCTGGCACTTGCATTCACTCATTTTCTTATCAGCCTCTTCATTGTCTGAAGCCAGAAAGCTTGGGCTGCATTCCTTGCTGGTTCAGACTTGCTGCTTGCTTAGCCAGACATCTACAGCTTTGGAAGACCTGACTTAGGTAAAACAGCTTTTTGGGGCACAAACACATCCCTTAATATCATCAAGACATCTTTCCTCCAGCCCAGGAAATTGTGACCACTAATGAATAATCTTGAATAATTTAGGGTTTAAAACTCCTTTAGAAATACTGAGGAATTTTGAAAGCAGGGCTCCCATATTCTACTCCGTTTCTTCTGTTACAAAAAACTTCCAGCTCTAGCCCTGCTTTAGTTTGAAGTTTCAAATGAAGCTTCTCTGAATCTCACTTCAGTTTTTCAGCTCTTTCAGCTGCCTGGTCCTGGACATTCTAAAGCCTCTGGATCACTTAGCAGAAGTTTCCAATGACATCTGCTGCCATGGGCAGAATGCAAAAGAAGTTTAATTTGTGACATGTGCAGACACAACACTACCTTTGGGGTGGTTTGGGTGGTTTCGTTGGTTGGGTTTTTTGTGTTTTTTCTCGTGTTTGAGCTATTTACTGTATTTCACAAAATTGAAAAAGTTGTGAGAACAATAAACACTTTGGCCAGAAGGTAGGAGGAGAGATCACAGAAAGAAGTTTAGTTTACATCAATATATCTACTTTTACTAGGAACATTTTATTATTTGGGGGAAACAGAACATGCTGGTCAGAATATATTCAGCAGATGTGGGAATATGATTATTACATACATACATTGTACTTTTAATGCTGTATAAGAAAACAGAAGAATTCAGTGGTAAAAAAAGTTATTTAACATTGTCCATTCTTATGAATTTTGATACTGTTTAAGTAAAATCAAGAAAGGAATACATTTATCGTCTTACCAAAACATGTTTAAAGGTTTATGTGAAGAGAAACAGTCTGGTTTACCCTCTCAAATAGAAAGTTGAAATTAAATTAAATTAATTATTATAAAAATAATATGAGGAAATCCAATTTGGGAAAAAAAAAAAAAAAAAGGAGAGGGGCATATTTTTAACATCATTCCATATATTTTAATTACTTCTAGCAAATTAAAATTCATAGAAGTTTTTAGGTTTGCTTTGAGTATTCTTTTAAATATATGCCCACCCTTCCTCCCAAACTCAAGCCTTGCAGCTGGGGCTGCAGCAGCTGCAGCAGCTGCAGTGATGGGCACAGGCAGAGCTCTGACACCCAGCCTGGCCTTACAGCAGGAAGAAAGGAGCAGCATCAGCCACATCCCCTCCAGACCCATCTGAACTGCAACTGGCAGCACCCTTCTCTGGCCCTGGGCAAGAAAATACTAAATAAAGCCCAGGTCAGGCTGCTGTGCTGTGTCCAGAGGCAGTCAAGGGCCTGAGGGTGAAGAATTCTGGCCCTAGAACACTGTGGGGCACCACATGGGAAAAGCCCCAAGGATTTCTGCAAGGGCAAGACTGAGGCTTTGATATGTGTCAATTCAGGGGGCTGAGGTGCAAAGGGGTCAGGTAATGTAGAGATGTTGATACTGTCCAAAACATCTCCTTCTGTCACATTCTTGCTGGCTCTGGGAAAGTCAATTAACTGAAGGAATGAGATTGGTAGTCCTGCCTGATGCTGCCAGAGCCTTTCTGGCTGTGAAGCTTTACCATCCTTTGTGTTTTGAGCACAGAAACCTTTCAGATATTGAATCATGCTTGGGTCATTCCCATTCATTTCTGCAGAAGAAAGAAAGGTATAGACTGGAAGCACAAACACTCCTCTCCCTGGATATAAATAAAAATGTGAGAGAAAATGCAAAATATTCTCCCTGCTATTCCGATTTCCTTGTTGATCATGAAGCTTTCTCATGTAGCCTCTTGGAAAGAGATTTATTCTTTCAGGATGCTTTTAATGTTCTCTGCCACAGGAGAGAGCTCTCACCATTTTGACTTGCACAGCAGGACAGATGTTAGATGCCACACTCTGAGTGTGACTGTCGTGGTTTGAAAGAGAGGTGTCTGCCAAGAAAGGTGGGAGCCTCCCTTGGAACTGAGAATATGGCATCCTTCCCTCTGAATTATTATAACTTTGAAATTAAGGGGCTTTCAGGCAAAGATATGGGAAAAGGAACAACAGTTCTTTACTGGTCTGTGTAACAACTCAAACAAACAACACCGTGGCAGCAGCACCAAACAGAACCAGACACCAGGGCCAGCCTTGTCTCAGCCGCAGGCGCTTTCCCCGTGGCTGCAGTTCCGGGCACGGCCGGCAGGGGCGCTGGTGGCTCCCGGCCGGGCAGGGCGGGTGCGGTGATTCCCCCGCGCCTGCAGGGGGCGCTGTGGCGCGGGCTCGGCCGCCTCTCTGCGTGTGGGTAATGGCGGCACAGCTGGGGCAGGGATGGAGAAGGGGCTTCCTTTACAAACCCACAGGTGCAGCAGGTCCCGGTGCCCCTCTGGATGAGCTGTAGCAGGAACCTCGGGGCAGTGGCTGGAACGGCAGGGGTGAGCAGATCCCGGAGTGGTAGATGAGATGTGTCAGAGACTCCGCAGCTGCAGTGGGAGCCGTGGCGGGCCCAGCGGGCAGGGGTGCAGGGTTACAGTGTAGTGAAGAACCCAGAACAGTGGCGGAGAAGCAGCGGGGCTGGGCAGCCGCAGCCTGGCTCCCAAACACAGCTGGGAGAAGGTCCCTTGGAGGTGTCTTGAGGCTTGGAGTCCTGTATTCTCCTCTGAGGCACACGATTGGATGGTGAAGGTCCTTTCTAGTGAGGTAGGGTGTTAATAAGGTCCCAGCCCAAGAGCTACTCATACAAGCAAAAGCACACACACAGTAAGGAAGAAGCAGGACAGCGCTGGGCTCCAGCAGTGGGAATGAATTCTTCCCACAGCAACCAACAGCTTGATCATCCTCCTTTGATGCTGACAGCAAGACAGAGCTAGGTACTGTGCGCAGCGCCTTGCCCCCCGCCCAAAATCTCCCTGCTTCCCCAAAGGACTCCCCTGCTTTCTAAACTCCTTCTCAGAGGAGGTGTGCATGGATCCAATCCCAGTCCCAGACTTCATCAAGACTTTATAACTAAGGGACTGTAACAGCACTTAATCACTGACCTTTCCTTCCTGTCCATCTGATTCCAGCAGTTTTGTCTAAGGGAGTATTCTGAAAATAGAAATCTGCCTGAGAGATTGGGAAAAGGTGTGGAGTGCTTGAGAAAAAGGTTCTGGGTGTCATTGAAAGATCAGGATAAAAACACTGGTGAATGGCTCCCCATGATTTATGTTATGGTGGTGGAATGCACTAAATGAGCATTTTACTGGATTTGGATTTGCCATGGAAATTCCACAGAGTTTCTGCAAGGGCTGAGGATTTTCTCTGGGTGTCTGCAGGGCCTGAGGGTCTGACCTGACCCAGCTTAATGCAGCTCACCTTGCCATGTCCTCTGCAGAGGCTCTGTTGAAGCCAGCAGGATCTCAGGCAGGGGGAGGAAAGGCTTTTTTGCCCTTCAGGATGTGGTTAAGTTGTTTTTTCAAAAGCAGGGGAGGGTTGGTGCTGCCTGGTGGAACTGAGTCAGAAATGGTGACCACAGCATCCTGCCTGTTGCTTGTGAGAGGGCCATGAGCTGGGGAAGGTGTGTGCTGGGCTCTGGAAGGTAAGAACCAAGTTGCTATGGAAACTATCACTGCATCAAACCACCCAACGTTATTGCCTGGTGGCCCCTTCCCCCTATCAGAGAGTGCAAAACATCAGCAGGGTTTCTTCTCTGCTGATGTGAGCATTGTCCTCCCTCATGCCTTCAGCAAGGACTCTCCTCACTGAGGCTCTTGAATGTGCCAGAGACACTTCCCTGCAGAGTCTGGAAAAGACAAATTCAGCCAACAGGAAATCTGCATTATCAAAGCTGATTTTCTAATCCCAGTGGGCTTTCGGTGAGTTGGATTTCAGCTGTCCCCATCCTGCTTTGGAAGAAAAAGCACAGAAACCCCACAGCATTTTGGCCTGGCACAACTTTATTTTTGTCACTACTACAGGAACCTAAAGTGCACATGAGATACATTTGGCAGAAGAAATAGAGGCTTCAGAAAGAAATGAACATTTTCTGCTTGAATTAAATCACTTGAGATCCTACACAGTTCTTCTCATCTGCAATACACACTTGATGTTATTAAATCTGTCCAAAACCCAGAGCCAGAAATGGCAGCTCCAGGGCTTGAATTCTCTCAGCAGTAATACTCCACTTCTAGAGGCAGTAGCACAACATGCCTGGCAAAGGTGCTTTTAAAAGGCCACAGGTCTAGAGTCAGCATTGGAGTTTTCAAGGCTATTGATGCAGGTTGGACACTTGTGTGCAAATGCCAGAAGAGTGGGGAGATCTGCTAAGCAGGAGGATGTGGATAAATTCCCCTCCTCAGCTCTCAGAGGAGAGGAAACAGCAAAAGCACTTAAAACTCTTCAGTGTGAATCAGCTGGCCAGGCAGGAGTGAAGAGGATTCAATGTCCTGACGGGAAGGTGCTGCCTTGTGTCCTGGCTGGTCTCTGTCAGCTGCTCTGCCCCTGCTTGTTCAACCCCCTTGTGCTGCTGGTTCACGTTCTTTCCTGCTCTTCTTCGGGTTCCTCTTGCCTTCATTCCCCATGACTGGAAGAGCAGAGGGAGGTTTAAAGTACATTTAATGAAACTGGGCCTATGAACCACTGTTTGATAATTGTCAGATCAAGACAGGTACACTCACCGAAGTTAGGCTGGACTGCTTTTTGTGCCCCTTCAGATACTCTAATGTATATTAATGTAACGTATAATAATACTCTAATAATACCACATGTTTGTATTTTGGCATCCTTGCCTTTGTATCCTTATTTGTCTGTATTTTCTCCAGGTTCTGTGCTCTGCCACTTGAAATAGTCAATGAGATATTTCTTAGGCTGTTCAGGTAATACCTCCGTTTCTCTGACAAACAAAATTTGGGAAGCAGCCTCCAAGAACTGTGCTTTGAATACTGAAAGATGGTGTTTCCTTTGTGCTTTGGGAGGCAGGGTGGGCTCATTTTAATTGCTTTTTTTGGGGTGGGGAATTGGTTTTGTTGTGTGTGCTTTGTTCATTGTTGTTGTCTTTTTCCCCAGAAACCTGCAAGAACTGTTAAATGGAATTAGGATCAGATGAATAGGCACTGTTCCTTGTGGGGCTAGGAGCACACAGAGGGATAAGCAGTCACTGCTGGCATGTGCTCCTGGACTTTCTACAAACCAAGCTGCTTGCTCCTTACCTCAGAAAAGAAACAACTTGATACTCATGAGGGCATTGAAGGCGATGCTCTTTGCCAGCAGCACTCTCAAACCCAACACAGCCATGGACAGCATGTTCACTCTCTGCCCTTCAGGATCTGCTCAGTGACCAGGAAAGAGGAGAGAGATCATGGTCTAGGTTTTGATGTTGTGATCGTGGCAGAAATTGGAAAAACCCCAGGTGACAGAGAAAGGAAGAGCAGCAAAGGAACAGACGATAGAGAACTTGGCAAGAACAGGGGAGCCCAGGGTCAGTGTCCATTGCTTTTTGCTTCCTGGGGCTTGTGTGTAACTGCAGGAGCAACCTTGGCACAGCAGTTTGTGTCTGCTGAACATGTTGTGCTGTGACTCCTCTGCCCTGGAGAAAAGACATTTCCATGCCTTTATCCCCCAGAGAGCGATGTAACTGCACAACGTGTTTGGGTAACTCACCTTGTGCAGAGGCGTCTGTGCTGTTGCAGACCCTCTTACTGGCCCCATCAGCCCCTTGAATGATCTTTAGGACTACAAAAACAATCCCACAAAATATCAAATGTGACTTAGTAAAAATACCTCAAAACATACCACACTTTTAACTTCTTGTTAAAGCTGGTGTTGGAAAGGGTGTTCCAGGTTGTGCTGCAGCAGGTTTGCTGCTGCAGGGTTAAATATGTAGCCAGAAGGAAATTCACATTTTAAACAAATAGATTGATTCTTCCCTCCTCCTCCCAAGGTTATTAGACAGTTGAAACCATTTCTTTGAGATGCTTTGAAACAGCTTTCATCTCTCCCTGAGGAAATACCAAATGGCTTTCTCATTTCTGCTGGCTGGTCAGGGCAATGCTGGCAAGCAGGAGAACACCAAGCACCACAGGACACTGTCCCTAGAAATGTGTTGCAGCTGTGCCACCAAACTGTACCTGGCAGTATTGTTATCATGCTGCTGTCGAACTTGTCCATGCAGATCACCTCTGCTGTCGAAGTGGATGTGTTTGGTTCTTTAGAGGTCATCTCCAAGCTGATGTTCATTGTATGGAAAATCGTTGGCAAAGGTGTTGTTTTCCCAGTGGTGCCAACATCTTCTGATTTAGTTGATTTCTCCACAATGACCTCTAGGATAGAAGTTTTTGGACTGTATGTAAAAAAGCTCATGGTTTTTGCAGGACTGAATTTACTGCAAGCTTACCCAAGTGCTGACTGACTGAAAATTCACATGTACTCTAGTTGTGATTAATTTGTACTCATTACTCATACTTATTTTCTCTCTTTTATGTCATTATTCCTTGCCATAAGATGTGCAAGTAACAAAAGAAGATTGCTTTAACTTGCAGCATCTGTCTTACAAGGAAACAGGCGGTCACAAAAGAATTTAGTAGCCAAAAAATTATTGTGGTACTATGATTTGTTTTTTTAGAGAAAGTACCTTTGCCTCTAGGTCAGGTAATTTATGGACAAACAGTGGCAATCACAAAAACCAATTTCAGCACTTAACTCAGACTAACAATTTGAATTAGAGTAAAAACATGGAACTGAAAAGAATCATCCAGCAGCCTTCCTTGCCAGAAAGGGCTCAGCTCATGAAAGGCTGTCAGACACATCCACAAAGACTTCACATGTCTAGCTTGACAGGAGAATCCTGAGGGGTCTCCTCGGTTAAGGGACGTGCATTAGGCTTTCCATTTGGTGTGGTGATTGCCTGGCAGTCAGGTCAAGAGATCCCTCAGGTCTAACATTTTGTTCACCCTAGGGTACTGATGGAAGTTTGATCAAGGGGCTCTGATTTTACATCCTTTCCCCATCAGCCCCATGCCACTGCTGAGGAACTGAGGTGAAAGCCAAATCGTACTCTGCCACAACTTCATGGGTCATGTCCTGACCAAACAGGCAGAACTACACACTTGTCCACACCTACAGCAACCAGACACCCAAGAGAAATCAACCATTTCCTTGCCAGGTGTTGTACCATGGTTGGCCAGAGCCTGTCAGTCCTGTGCATTCTGTGTTCTCTGAGAAGACCCTGAAAGGCTTTTCATGTGGTCTCCTCTGCAGGCTTTCCAAACAGCCAGAATACAAACAAGCTGCTCCTCTGCAATGGTTCCCTGGGCAAGATCTTCAGCAAGAATTAATGGACAGGGTGCAATTGTAGTTCAGAGAGCAGATTTGTTTTATCTGACCCCAGAAGCCTCACCTGAGTCCCACAGGTTTGCATTACCTGACATGAATTCCTACCACTGCTTGCTTCTGGAAGGGATTTGTCTTTTATGTTCTGGCAATTGATTTGAACAAAAAGTTGTACTTCTCCTTTACTTTACTTTTGCAAAGTCACAGGAGGAGGCCTGTATTCTAAAAAGTAATGTACCTTAGCATTCTCAAGGAATGTTTAATCTGGAATAATCAAACCTGAACCAAAGGGAAAACATTCTCTGTCTTTAACTGAGCCCTCAAGAGAATATGCCTGGAGTATCCCACAGTGACACTAATGGTTGTTATTTTATGTCATTTGAACTTAGGGATATTCTCAAAACTACTAATAACCACCACAACAATAATAATATAACAGTAAGATAGGGTATAATATATAGCATATATAACATACATAACATACATAACATACATAACATATACAACATATATAATATAGAATCTGGGTAAAATATATTCATGTATATCTTCATGTATGCATGTTAAAATGCATACTAGTGTCTCCCAAAGGAATTCAGAACCAAAAGGGAAACGTTTCTCACATCCTGGAAATTTTGGCTTCAACTTAGTAAGTATTTCAGCAGACTCAAAAGGGACTTGGATACTTCAGACTCAATATCTTTTACAGTCCAGCAGAATTTCAGAGTCTCTGTGCAGCTCTGAAAATATCCTGTCTTTAGCTAGGAAAAGAAAACCATCAAACAGCATTTAAAGAAGAGGTCTTTCTTCAGAATGATATCCTTGCATTCCTTTGTCCCTTTGGAATGGGAAGTGCACTGAGGTTGTTCCCAAATAAACATTTATTGCCATGCAACATATCCTACAGACATGGATAGATATTAGGCAGCACCCAAGGCAGTGCCATGCCCTTCTGGAAGGAGAGCAGGAGGTTTTAGGCATGTAAAATAACATGGGACGTTCTTGCAGCACTTTAAAGACATGCTGACCACTGAAAGCACAGCAACAATTTGTGAGGGATGCCTCTAAATCTTTAGGATAAAACAGATCAACTTCAAAAACCCCACTGCCACCCCAACATTCTCATTCCCATAAAAAACCTCGTATTGACGTGCACCTTTTTTTGTACATAATGAAATTCCAGATAAAGATAGGAATAATTAAATCTTCTTATAATCCCTACTCCCCACACTGGTCTTTCCAGAGCCCACACAACCTGGGAGCCAATTGTCTTTCATTCCAGCAGTTTATTGGATATGAGGCCCTTGTGAGAATTTAAGCCCAAGGCCATTTAACCTCCTTGCTCCTCCTGTGTCCCCAGGCCAGTGGAGTTACTTACCTGGGGACACTGTCAGTGTGGTGCTGGTGTCCAAGCAGAACTTCTCAAACCAGGCAGTTACAGATGTGTCTCAGAACTCCTCAGCAGTGTGAGCTCTTCCCTGAGCTCTGCATTCCTGCCCCAAGCCAGTCAGTGGAAATCCACTGGAGAATTGGACACTTGACAGTAAATTTGAGCCAGAGTGCTGCCCAAGCTGGGAAGAAGTTATCACGTGCTAAGCAGAGCCCTGCTGGTGTTTGGGGATCATGGAATAATGGTGCTATGCAGAGTCAGCCCAGGTGTTCCTGGGAAACCTTCCTGAGCAGATGCAAGCTGAGGATTTGGCTTGAAAGCCTGGCTGGAGAGCAAGTGCACTCAAGGGATTATTGCAGCTGAAAATTCTTTCATTGAACCTGAATCTTTAAATTCCTTTTTCACCCCCACCTCAATTTTAATTGAAATTTGAGAAATAAAGGAATGTCACTTACTTGGTACAACTCTGAGAATCGTCCCCGGTCCTTTTATTGGCCTCACACTGCTAAGACTTCCTCCAATAACTCACTCTTTCCTCATGGTGTTCAAAAGTGTTGTAAATCTAGAGATGGAAAGCTGGATAGTTGGCCTAATTATCTTAAGTGCAAGCCCTTAAGATGATCCAGAGCTAGATTTTCTTTGTAGATTGGAAAGGGAAAAAAAAAAATTACTTGGAAAGTTCAATTATTTCAGTTATCTTGATTGAGTACAGAATTTTCAAAATCTCCCTTTCTTTCCTCTTTTAAATTCCCCTGGATTTATTTTATGTATCCAGGATAAAAGAAAACATAAAATGAATGTTGTACTTCTCTTCTTACACATCACAGTCACCCCTCTCCTTTCCTTCCCAAAAGATCTCACCTTTTTTCCTACTTAGGATTTTTGTACAGGTCCCTCTGCTGTTTATATCACTGTGATACACCCATCCACCCAAAGCCACACAGTGATATATTTCATAGCAAAAACTGTCTCTGTTCCACTACACAGAATTTTGGATTATACAGGCAGTCACATGACTTCCTCAGTGGTTTAAGACCCAACGTATCACATGAGAAAACACCATGTGGCTTTTCAAGAAAGGATCTAAAATAATATCAGAAAGGTTGATATGTAAGTGAGAACTTGGAGATTACATGGCAGCTCTGAAAAGTCTGGTGGAGTTGAGCTGGATAGAAAGCAGGAAAATTATCAATACTTTTCATGTTATTTCCAAGCATTTCTGAAAATTCTTCTGACTTGCTGGAAGCTGTCCACTTTTTCCCCTTCATTTCAGTGCTCAGAAGCAGGAGGAATGTGCCCTCTGGGCTCTTAGAATTGGTGTCTGGGGGTCATTTAGTACCTTAGAAAATCTTTATGGTGTTTTAGGTAAGAGGAGAAAGTTGGTAAGATGATTGTTCTTTGTTGTGTAGAGGCACTGAAAGCTTGGGAGTGAGGATCAAAGAATGACGGAGTGTGTTGATATGGCACAGCCTGTTTTTTTGGTAGCAGGGGAGGATCACAGAAGGCGCTTCTGTGAGAAACTGCTAGAAGCTTCCTCTTTGTCTGACAGAGCCGATCTCTGATGGCTCTGAAGATGGACAAGATGGCCCAATTAGTGAGGTTGGTAACATATGATGACATATTTAGGAAGAAAATCAAAAGAGGGCACGTGCGGCTTTCCAAGGGGCAGGGAGGTACTGCAGCTGCCACTGTGGCTGCTGCCATGCCGGCGAGGCCCACTGTGAGCCTTGCCTGCCTGGCTGCCCCTCACCAGCCGCACTGCAAGTGAAAGGGCAGGGGCAGGGGCAGTGGTTTTTCCCTTTCCTGGCACCCTACATGAGGAGAGGCATTAAATAGATCCAGTGCCATGGCAGCTGCCACTGCCTGCTTGGCAGCAGCGTGACCGCATGGCTGGTGGCAAAAACACATCAAGCAACTCCCTGATGCAGAAGAACCTAGAGAAGATCAACTTCTCAGTGCTGCCTGATCTTGCAAGAATCTTTGAATCAGTGGAGCTTGTTGACAATAGTCTACAGAGCTACGTATATATATAAAGGAAATATAAAAGCAAAAATCATTCTTTGTGCATCAAAATGGTTGGAGGAATGGGTTTAGAAGTGGAAACTGTAATCAAGTGAGAAAGCAGTGGGAAATGTGGGTAGGAAACATGTTAGAAATGGTAAGAACAAGACAGGCTTAATAATGATTAGAAACCAAAGGGCTGAAAGGGGTGTACTTTGATAATGTGCATATACACAATGAATATCCGTGAGGAGAAAGAAAATGCTCTGGGCTTCTGGGAAATTACCATGGCTGAGTGCCTCTTCACAGCCCCTTTGCAGAAACACACAGAGTAGGAGAGCAAACATGAGACATTAGAGCTCCACCAGTAGGTGCAAGGCACCTCATGGACAGCAGAGAGAAGTGGTGGGACAGCTCACATGACCCAGGATGGGAAATGTGTGGTGCAGTGCAGCTCAGGGCACATGGCCTGGGCTCATCTCCGAGAGAGGATCCTGGGTTGGGTTGGGTTGGGTTGGGTTGGGTTGGGTTGGGTTGGGTTGGGTTGGGTTGGGTTGGGTTGGGTTGGGTTGGAAGGACCCATAAAGATCACCTACTTCCAATCCCTCTGACACAGTCAGGGACACCTTCCACTATCCCAGGTTGCTCCAAAGACAGTCCATCTTGGCCTTGGACACTTCCAGGGATGGGCATGCTCTGGGCAATATGTACCAAGCCATCACCAGTCCCACAGCCAAAAATCCCTTACCAACATCCCATCTAACCCTGCCTGCTGGCAGTGGGGAAACCATTCCGCCGTGTCCTATCACTCCAGGCCCTTTTCCAAAGTGACTCTCCAGATCTCTTGGGGCCCCTTAGGCATTGGAAGGGACTCTGAGGTTTCCCCAGAGCCTTCTCCTCTCCAGGCTGGGCACCCCCAGCTCTCTCAGCCTTTGAGCTCTAACTCTGCGGGCTGCAGGCAGAGCTGTGGGATGACAGAGATGTGGTGGAAGAGCTTCCAGGAGCATTGTAGTGACTGAAGCCAGGCTTCAGGAAAGCCAGGCTGGGAAGGCAAGGAGTGGGAATTGTCCTTTCTCTGAGAGAACAGCTGGAATTTGTGTTGTGGGACGTGCAATGAGCAAGCTGACAGCAGATGGGTCAGGATTAGAGGCCACATCAGCAGCGGGGACACTCTGGTGAGTGCCTACTCCACATCACCTGATGGGGAAGAATTGGCGAGGCCTTCTTGGGACAAATGGGACATTCCTTGGCTCTGGTTGTCATGGGGTGCCTGAAGTGTCTCAAGTGTCTGATGGCAGGACAGCACAGCTGAGCACAAACTCAGGAGTTTTCTGGAGTGTGCTGATGCAAACTTGCTGACACAGGTGACACAGGAGAGCTGGACCTCTGCTTGCCAGTGAGGAAGAATTGGTGGTGGATGTGAGGTGGTCGGGGCAGCCTTGGCTGCAGTGAGCATGCACTGTTTGAGCTCAGGATCCAGGGAGAAGAGAGCAATGCAAAGTACAGGACTGGGGCCCTGGGCTTCAGGAGAGCAAAATCTGGGCTCTTCAGGGATCTTCTGGGAGGAATCCCATGGGTTATGGTCCTGGACAGAGGAGGGGTCTAGGAGAGCTGCTCATTTTCAGAGATTAGATCCATGAACCTCAAGAGTGATTCCTCCTGACAAAGCAGCAAGTCAGGCATTGAGGTGATGATAAACATGATCGATGATGATGAACAAAGGGCTCCTGAACAAACTCATAAAGGGAAATACAAAGCAACCATAAGTGATTCCAAGTCCTTGTTCTGATGTCTATAGCAGAGGGATTCCTAGAGCAAAGTGCCATTTCTGGTCTCCAGGTCATGTTCATCTGCTTCTGGCCATTGTTCAATCTGCAGTTAAAAGGATCTTTGTTCTTACTAAAAGCCTCCTTTGTGCTCTGAGACAAATTCACCCTCTTTCCCTGATTCTTTCTGCCTGTGGGAGATATTGAGAAGGAAGGAAGGAGTTAACACCACATTAATGGTTTGGGGCTTCCTTGTGGGAGACTGCTGTTGTTATTGCTGTAGCACCTTTGCATCTGTTTCTGCAAAAGACAGACCAGACTAGTCTTGAGAAGTCTGGGAAGAGCCTTGCTTTGCAGAAACCACAAAAGACCTGGCTGGATTAAAGCCCCTCCTTCCAATTCTGCCCTGGCCCTGCCTGCCTTTCAAGCTCTGTGCCCTTTTCAAGTTCTCTCATGCTGCAGAAATAGGTGGCTGTGTCTGCAGCTGCTGGCGAGAGCAGTTGCAGCCACACCTGGTTTCTGGAGGGGTCTGTGGAGCTGTTGACTCGAGTCTGGAAGGATGAAGCAATGTGCTGGCGTCCTGTGAAAGGATACTGCATAACTATGTGCTGCAGCTCTTTGCCAGGAGTCTGCCGGATCCAGTCCCAGGCATAGCTGCTGTCGGTGATGGCTACACCAGAGATGTGACAGGTGAGCAAGACAGACTCTGAGATCTTCCCTGCTGCAGGTCCTGAGGCCTCTGTCTTCACCTGAGAAAGGCCACCTGCAGCCCCAGGAGACAAAGATAAACAAACAGCAAAAGCTTAAGCAATCAATCTACTCCACCGCGTCCCTGCGATTCTGCTTGTGATGTCCAGGATCCAGCAGCTGCAAACTCATCTGCACAAATACCCTTGATCTCTTCAGAATCTCAGATCTGGGAGAGACATACAGCCTTCCCCATTCTCCCACTGAGCTCCCAAATGACCCTCTAGAATTCCCCATTTCCTCTGCTCACCCCTCAGGCAGCAAAACCCATGGGCTGGACTGAATGGACATGAGCTGTGCCCAAAACCATAGCAGAACTATTCACACATCCTACTGGGTACCTGCAATACTGGAAACCAAAGGGAAACAGGAAAATTGCTTCAAAGCTGAAGCAGTGAGAAGTGAGTTGGCATGATACATGGGAAGAAAATAATCATGAAGATTAGAGCTTATTTGAGGAAAGCAAAAGATAGGCTGTCCCTGTTAGAATCAAAAATTTGAAAACTGTGCTGTGTCTACCGTAACCCTGAACATGTAGGAAACAGGCCCCTTCCAGCTCCGAGGCAGAGAGCTGGGATGCTGACAGGTGGTTTGTGTTCAACCTCAGCTGGATTTTGTGTCTCTGTGCGAACAGCACAGAAGTAACAGGCACGGACCCCAGCATGGAGGAGGTGCAGGCTGAGAGATGCCACAGATCGGGAATTGTCCCTGGAGGCTGAGGCTCGACCTTCCACTGCGGACCCAAACTGAATCTGGGATGAGTAATGGCTTATCCAGGACACCCATTCGAATATGCCTCTGGGTGCCTGCAGGTACCACCGAACATAATAATTCTCGGAAGATGAAGCCGGATCCTCGGCAGGAGAGGGTGACGGAGTCCCCGGGCGCTCGCAGCCCTCCGCCGGCCTCCTGCAGCCTCGGCTGTGCCCAGAGCCCTGCGGAGGGAGAGCGCAGCAATCGGGCAGGGAGCGAGCACGGCCCGAGGGCGCTGTCCCGGTGTCCCGGTGCCCCCGGGCCGGCACAGCCACAGCCGCCAGCCCCGGCCCACAGCCCCTGTGTGTGTGTGTGTGTGTGTGTGTGTGTGTGGGTGTGTGGGTGTGTGTGTGGGTGTGTGTGTGTGTGTGTGTGTGTGTGTGTGTGTGTGTGTGTGTGAGTGTGTGTGTGTGGGTGTGTGTGTGTGGGTGTGTGTGTGTGTGTGTGTGTGTGTGTGTGTGTGTGTGGGTGTGTGTGTGTGTGTGTGTGTGTGTGTGTGAGTGTGTGTGTGTGGGTGTGTGTGTGTGTGTGTGTGTGTGTGTGTGTGTGTGTGTGGGTGTGTGTGTGGGTGTGTGTGGCCCGGCCTTTGCCCGTGTTCCCTGCCGTGCCGCTGCTCGTGTCCTTTGGCCGCTCTGTGCCCTCGTCCCTGGCGCTGCTCGTGCTCCTGCTCCCGCCTGTCCCTGTGGCTGTCCCTCGTTGCCCGGCCCGGGCTCGCTGCCCTCCCCGCCCGGCTCTCACCTGGCGGCCACAAGGCCAAGGCCAAGGGCAGCAGCCACGGCCCCAGCGCGGCCGCCATCGCTGCGGGCCCCGGCTCCGCGGCAGCCGCACAGGAGCCGAGCGGAGCCGCGCTCGGGCCGCTCCCGCCCGGCCCCGCCTCGCCGGGGCAGCGCCGGCGCCTCTGCCCGCCCCGACACCCCCGCCCCGGGCCCCGGGCCCGGCCCCGCCGGGCGGGAGCAGCGCCGGCCGCGGTGCGGGACGGGCCGAGAGGCAGCGCCGTGTCAGGCTTTATCTGCGCTCTTTTCATTAACGAGCGTTGGAGACATGGAGCTCTTTAACCTCTCGCACAACACTGTTCAGAGGCGTTTTTTGTTCTCTCGCTGTCTCACCACTGAGTGCCTGGGGTTGGGCAATAAGCTGGGGGGGGAGGCACAGCAGCAGCGCTACTGCCAATTGAGCAAAGGAGTATTCATCACTGTAATAAATGATTCTCAGAAATAAAGGTCAGGGAAAGGAGCAGAGGGGACATTTGGAGTGGCGGCCTTTGTCTTCCCAAGGAATCATTATGTGAGAGAAAGACCATTTTTCCTAGAAATGGCTAAAGACCTGCCTATTTTATGGAGAAGTAGGGCATCAATTCTTTATTTCTCTTGTCTTGCGGACTCAGCTTCCTTTGCTTTTCATCTTTTGAAGTGGAACATCTCTCCAAGCTAAAAAGGCTGTCAGGGCTGGCCCTGTTTACCATGGAGAAGCAGAAGCTGCTTGGGGTTGTCCTAAGTGAACAGAAACATGAGGATGTGGCCAGGCTCTTCTCAGTGATGCCCATTGATAGGACAATAATCAATGAGCACAAACAAAAAAAATCACAAGAGGTTGTCACTGAACATCAGAAACAAACACTTTTTCACAGGGACAGGGTGCCCAAGCAAGGCTGCTCAGGCACCTTGTGGAGTCTCCATGCTTGGAGATATTCACAAACTGTTTGGTCATGATACTGGGGAAGTGGAGCCTGTGGAGAATCGGGGTGGGAGAGGGTCGATTCTGAAGGACAGCAGTGCTTGTGAAGGAACCACGGTGGTGCCATTTGAGTGCAGATTGAGGGAGGAAGGGAAAAAGAAGCACTAGAGAAAAAGGCCAGTGATTAATTGTTAAGAAATGATCCCACACCTGATTTCCAATTGTCCCTCTGCTTTTTAGAGAGCATAGGCAGAAAATTCAGAAATGCAGCTTTGAGGATGAGCCTGGGAGCAAACAGGGATAAAGTGATAGCGAGGCATTTTGTAACTGCTCACAGTTCTACTGTTAATCAAATTGGCAATAAATCAGAATCCCTGCAGTGTGCAGTAAAGGCCAGGAATGCCTGTGGGGCACAGTGATGGCACCTGACTTCTTGGAAATAGCCTTGAGACCCATTGGCTCCCTGCCCCTGGCAACTTTCACCTTCCCTGCAACCTCTGCCAGACCCTGGAAGGTTTGTGTTGAAGCTCAGCTGCATTCGCTGTCGCCGTGGGATAGCACAGAAGTAGCGGGCAGAGTCCTGAACTTGCAGGGACCGCAAAGAGAAATGAACTTCGGACCGGGAATTGTCCCGAGAAATGTCTCGGGAAATCTTGGCCCGACCCTTCACTGCTGCCCCGTACTCCTCTGTACTGCCCGCGGGGAAGCTGATAAAGGACACCCACTCCAGGCTGCCTCCGGGTGCCTGACGGTACCACCAAATTTCATAATACCTAAAGGTGAAGCCGGATCCTCGGCAGGAGAGGGTGACGGAGTCCCCGGGCGCTCGCAGCCCTCCGCCGGCCTCCTGCAGCCTCGGCTGTGCCCAGAGCCCTGCGGAGGGAGAGCGCAGCAATCGGGCAGGGAGCGAGCACGGCCCGAGGGCGCTGTCCCGGTGTCCCGGTGCCCCCGGGCCGGCACAGCCACAGCCGCCAGCCCCGGCCCACAGCCCCTGTGTGTGTGCGTGTGTGTGTGTGTGTGGGTGTGTGGGTGTGTGTGGGTGTGTGTGGGTGTGGGTGTGTGTGGGTGTGTGTGTGGGTGTGTGTGTGTGTGTGTGTGTGTGTGGCCCGGCCTTTGCCCGTGTTCCCTGCCGTGCCGCTGCTCGTGTCCTTTGGCCGCTCTGTGCCCTCGTCCCTGGCGCTGCTCGTGCTCCTGCTCCCGCCTGTCCCTGTGGCTGTCCCTCGTTGCCCGGCCCGGGCTCGCTGCCCTCCCCGCCCGGCTCTCACCTGGCGGCCACAAGGCCAAGGCCAAGGGCAGCAGCCACGGCCCCAGCGCGGCCGCCATCGCTGCGGGCCCCGGCTCCGCGGCAGCCGCACAGGAGCCGAGCGGAGCCGCGCTCGGGCCGCTCCCGCCCGGCCCCGCCTCGCCGGGGCAGCGCCGGCGCCTCTGCCCGCCCCGACACCCCCGCCCCGGGCCCCGGGCCCGGCCCCGCCGGGCGGGAGCAGCGCCGGCCGCGGCCGGGCCGCGTTCGCAGGGCAGCGCTGAGCGCTTGGAGAGCGCCTTCTGCCAAAGCGAGCCGAGAGCTCCGTGGGCAACGCGCCCACAAATTCGCCCTCGTAGCACAGAAGCTCACTGGGATCCGGGGCTGCCTTTCGAAAAACGCTGCCCGCAGCTGAGGGAGGTGAATGCTCCTTTCTCCTCCGCACAGCTGAGGCCACCCTTGAGCACTGGGGGCACATCTTGACTCGTCCTAGAAGAGGGACTTGCATCTAATGGAGAGAAGCCACTGAAAGGCTGTGAAGATGATAACGGCACTGGAGGACCTGATGCATGAGGAATAGCTGAGAGCTGGGAGTGTTTTCCGTGGTGAAGAGGAAACCTGGGGCTGGGGAGGGGGAGATGCTCCCTCCTCAATGTACAGAAATACAGAGAGCTTTAAGCCACAGAAAAGTTTGGGTTGGAAGAGAAATTTAAAGGCCATCTAGTCCAGCCCTCCTGCTATGATTACAGATATGTGCAAGTTGATCAGGCTGCTCAAGCCCTGCCCAATCTCTTTTCAGGTTTGGAGCAGATACAATTTCTCAGGACCATCTTTACCATCACCCTAAATTTTAACAATTTCTTCCTTCAATCTTTTTTGCATCTACCTTCTTTTTGTGCTAAACTCGTACCCGTTGTCCAACCACTCCAGGCTGTGTAAGAAAGTCTGTCCCCTCGTTGCTCTGAAGTCCTCTTTGTATATGTGAGGCATCTTCAAAACTCACCCCTTGTGTGATCCTGTGAAAGGCTCTTGGGCACACTCATGTCTCTGCAGCCAGGGAGAAAACTGACTTTGCCTCCTCAGTCAGTTGTTTGCCACCTGAGCAGAGACACAAGGACCCTGAGCAGAGAATCACAAAGGGAATTTATTGTTTTATACTTTGCCTAAGGTGTGCCCTCACCTAGTCCATGGCAGATCCTGCTGCAGAGAAAAGCAGGTCTGATGTGTGCTGATCAGCAACTGCTGCTCACACAATCCCTGAGTGCTTGTCCTGTGCTGGATCCGTACACCGTGCTCCCGTGCACGTTGTGCAGACGAGTGGTGAGTGGTGCAGGAAAGTACATCCTTCAAAACCCAGGCTCTGTGCAGGGAGTGGAATTTCTCCAGAATTCTGGCTGATTCCACTTCTGGACAGAATTCAGTGTCAGTTTTCATTGAAGGATAAATCATCTTGTGTTTTTCTTTTGATATGGAGCATTCTGAGGTGGGAAGAGCTGCCTGGAGGTGGGTGATCAGGACAAACCAGCCCAGGACAGAGCTCAGAGTGTCAGGCATTGCTTCTTCTTTTAAGCAGGAGAATATTGCACTTAGCTCTTGCCTTTCACAGCTTTTTTCACTGAAGACTTCCAGAAAGAAACTGTGCTACAGGAGTGTTGATGACGACCCTGCGTCCTCCTCAGGCTTCAAGTTTCAAAGCTGGAAAGAACAGGGAAACCTGCAAATGATACAAAAGAAATTTAGGGTGGGAAAATGAGATACACGGAAGAATGAGGAGAGCTGTTCAGCATGGGCTTGTTTTCTGTTGTTTTCTGTTGTTTTCTGTTGTTTTCTGTTGTTTTCTGTTGTTTTCTGTTGTTTTCTGTTGTTTTCTGTCTTTGTGGTGTGTGTTCTTATGTCAGAACTTAGGCTGTGTTGTTGTTCAGTGAGGCTGCAGACACAGGTCCAGGCCCCCAAGCTCTCTCATAAAGGCTCTGCCATCAGACTTGATGCTGTTCTTTCTGGAGAGGCAGAACGGGCATAAGGAAAGGGGAGCAGAAGAGGAGCCAGCTTTGCTGCTCCTCTGTGCCAATGGGAAGATAGGAATTAATTCCCGATATTCTTTGGTTTCTGTGTGTTGATTTTGTCTTGATTATTGAACTCTCTTCATGTCAAAACATACATTTTCTTACTCCAACTTTTTCTTTCTCTTCCCCATCAGAGTGAGGGTGACTGAGTGAGCAGCTGAGTGGAGCTGAGCTGCCTGAGGAGGCCAGGACCAGTAGGTGCCCACAACTTTGTCCTGTTCAGTTCTGAAAGTCCTCAAGAATGGCCACATGGCCAGGCCTGCTCTGTCTGGCCTCTCTCCACCTTCTCTCTGCCCACACAACAGCTCTGCCCAGCCCTGCCCTGCCTGGGCCTCTGTCCCTGCACTCAGGCCCAGTCCCTGCTGGTCCCTCCCTCAGTCTGTGACACCAGAGACGGGGAGAGGTGGGGCAGGAGGAGCAGAACTTGAAGCTGTTGGTGCCTTCCTGGGTGTCTCTCATTCTGCATGGTGCAAGAACAGACTGTTTGTTGGGAGGAAACATTGTGGTGGGCAAAATGGGACGTGTCTCTGAGGGGGCCAGCCCTGGCCTTTCTCTCAAGAAGTCTTGCGCGCTGCTGATGGCACTTGGGAGCTGACCAGGGAGGCTGTCAGCTTGCCCTACCCCTGGTCCCCTGGCCTGGCTCTGCTGAGCTGCTGCTCTCACATGGGACACCCCAGGATCTCAGCTTGGCTTGGCCAGGGCACCCCTAAGCCAAAGTGCTCCTCACCTGTCTCTCTGCACTCTGGCCCAGCAGCCAACTCAATCCCCAGTGATGACACTTCTCCAGCACCCTCCAGTCACTGCCCTCCCAGACCCTTGCCCAAGCAGCAAAGGCAACCCAGGAGTCTGCAGGGACCAGGCTGCTCAGCAGAGCCAGGACACTCCCTGCCCTGTGTCCTCCTCCTTGGCAGGAACCCAGGGCTCTTTCTAGACCACAGGAGGGGACAGCTCTGAGCCCTGACAGTGTCATTGTCCTGTCTGCCACCACTCTTCCAGGGAGCACTGCCCACTGCACACAGTCCCTCCACAGACTGAATCCAGTCCCTCCTCTCTTTTTCGGGGTATTTGGATACAGTCCCTTGTGGAAGAGATCTCCAGGACAGAGGTGGGAAAGAGGAGTTGGAGAGGCTAGAGGAGCCCAC